>NC_143479.1:23727472-24018704 GCF_027475165.1 Benincasa hispida | reverse complement strand
ATAAGGTGGTTCTCTAGTAGTTGCTCGAGCATATCCGCAACATCAGAGTCGAGGAACGGATAGACTTTTTCCTGTTGTTCCTTCAGGGTTAGGCGATGTCTTTCGCCTCCTTCATCTTTCTTTTCTATCTTCTTCTCTTTCCCTTTCGAGGAGAACTTCAACGGGGTCGTATTAAACCATTGATTTCTTTATGGCACCTTTCACAATTTTCTTGATGCCCTTCACTTTCTTCTTGTCTTTCTTTGGTTCGTGGCTCAGGAGTCCCTCGTTCCTCTGTTGGCGACACTTAGCTCCATGGCTTTTGGTGAATTTCTGATTCTGATTTTAATAACCAATCTTGCCACTTATGTTAAATACAAGTCACATTACATTTGTTTTGTTGGAGTTATGAATCGACTATTTTTGTTTAAGAGCATTTGGCATTTTCGTTCCTTTGGTTTTGTGGTTATCATAGAAAATATCTCACATGATGTTTCTCAAGATGTTGGTGTTCACACGGGGCTTCTGGAGAAACTTGTTTCGTGGAGTTGAACTTGAGTTGGTGTTGATATTGAAATTGATTTGATGCGATGTGGTTCGATCTCTAATACTTGATCCTCTTATTCTCTCTCAGTTGGGTAAATGTGCTTGACTTGAAGAAAAAAAGCACCGAACATTCTTGAAGTAGAAGTCTTGAAAGAGTCTTCTTTGTGTCTTCAAGGGTCTTGTCTTCTAGGAGTGGAGTCTTGGAAGTCTTCTGCTTGTTGATGAATTCTCTGGACTCTCTGAATGTAGAAAATGCTTGTATCTTCAAAGGACTTCAGTCTTTAGAATGCTTGTATCTTCAAAGGACTTCAGTCTTCAGAATGCTTGCATCTTCAAAGAACTTCAGTCTTCAGAATGTTTGTATCTTGTATCTTCAAAGGACTTCAGTCTTCAGAATGTTTGTATCTTGTATCTTCAAAGGACTTCAGTCTTCAGGTGTGATCAGCTTCAGGAGTCAAGGAGTCTTCTGGTTATAGAAAATTCCCTATAAGCTCTCTGGAGTATAGAATTGTTGGCCTCTCCAAATGAGGAGAGCTTATCTATCTATGGAGTTCACAGGTGGGCTTGGTTGATCCATGGGTCTGGCCTTTGGGCCCAATTAATTGGATTTGGGCTTGGTTGGTCCATGGGGTTGGCTTTTGGGCCCAATTAATCGGATTTAGGCTTGATTTGACATTTGGGTCAAATTCAGCCTATTTTTGGACTTAGTTGGACTTTGACCCAAATAATAATATCAAAATGGGTCAAATTAATCTTATCTGATTCAACGGTCATGATAAAACCACATGGCGTCATCGAAATTTGTCTTCAACTTTAATTCAGGACATATGTCAACTCCTAATTGAGTCCAAATTTAATGATTTGGAATTTCATTTTTAATTTAGTAAATGATGTGGAAACTTGTGATTGGTCTAAAATTTCTCATTCAACAGTTGGATCTACAAAATATTTTTTCTTTTTATGGAAAATTACATGACTTTATTTCTCGAGATGTTTTCCTTATTTATGGTATGTCGTATTTGAATGGGAAGTTGTTTCCTTCTTTCCACGGTACTATTTAAAAGGCAAGAAGTTGTCTTCGCTAGGGTTTCCACTTTTATGTGAAGAGTGAAGTACGATTGTGTATCGTAACTGAATAACAAAGTCTTTATGATTCAAGAGTTCATAAAACAAGAAGTTTTAGCAGTATTTAGTGGCATTCATTGTTATTGAGTTGTCTTTGAATCAATCATGAGAAGAAATCCTTGACCTTAAGGGGGGCGTAAGGTATCATTGGTTGAAAAGGGATTCTGATCTTTAAGGGGATCTAAGGTAATATAGATTGAATAGGAGTTCTCAAACTTAAGGGGAGCCTAAGTGAAGCGATCCTCATTTGAAGTGGGAAGATAAAGCATTGGTGAGAAGATGTCTCACACTTAGAGGAGCCTAAATGATCCTTCATTAATATTAGGCTCCACGTGCGTCACTGTAATTGTCATTACTTTATAAATAAGTACAACATCGTAAATAATTGACTTTTCATATTAGTAAATGATAACTTGTAGAAATACAAGTTATTTTTGCTCTTAAGTTGGAACAACTAAGGTTTTTAATGGTAAATTCTCCTCATTTTTAGAAGAAACACATGGATTTATTCAAACATTAGCAAACTCATGTAAAAGAAGTTTTATTACTAAATATCGCGCTACTAACGCATTGTATTGCAGGATTTCAATGCAAGGATTAACGCTAACACATTAGACAAGTGCCGCAGGAAAAGCTTTAACGCATAGGCCATGCGTCGGAGGGAGTTCAACACAGAGAAGATTCATTACTCCAGGCTGATTGTGTCACATCACCACTTGCAAGTATGGGCACCTACAACAGGCGGCGTCTGAAAAGCTTCCACGCAGCAGGCAGCGTCTGAAAAGCTTCCGAGAGTCAGGCGGCTAACCAGGGCATGAACTTTAATGTTGACCTGGGCATGGACTTTAATGCTGCCCATTCACCAAGTGGACGTGACCAATGCCTATAAATAGATGAAGTCCCTCCAGAGTCAAGAAGTTTGGAAATTATCAAGATCCTTACTCTCTATATATTATAGTCATAGTTTTAGTTCTTAGAAGCTGTGCTGTGGTGCCAGACGATCAGAAGGGTTGAGAATCACCACCACCGTCGGTCAGGGAGCGGAGGAAGCCACTCTTGAGAAAGACACTTCATCCAATTCCTATATAAGTGATTGTACACAACGAGATTAAGCCAAAGAAATACAAGAGATTGTATTCTTTGGCTTGACTCAGTTTTCTTCATCTCATTTATCGCTTTCATCTCATTTGATTAAATATTGCTTCTATAAAGACTCTGTTTCTTTATAAAATTCATATATTTGATCCATCATACTTGCTATGTTTATTTCTTGTTTATGTTGAATGCATTAATACTTTATGCCAAACTTCATTCTAACGCTCAAGCCAACTTGACAAATTGGTAAAAAGCACCTTAACTTAGATTGTTCGAAATAATAACTAAGCTGCATCAAGTAGGACGCCTAGTACAGCTAGAGATAGACTTACTGGTGTCTATTGCATTCTGTGTTAGATGCATGCATCCTAGAGATAGGTTTTGTATGTTATTTGCATTGAGAAATGTTGAATGAAGTCTAATGCATGAACAAAAGATAAGCAAATCACTCCATCTCATCCACATCACATCCTGGTTTGTATACATTCATCTTAGACCGACGCATCCAATTACATTAAACTCCATTCTCACATGATTCATCACTAACTATTCAACTCTTTTGCATCTCTTGCACAGGCACAACAATTTAGTGTAAATAACCCATTTCTCACATTTATTTAGGAAAACCCCTACAAAGATACAACGCAAGGTCTGCATTTGGTTAACTAAATCCCTGAGTTCGGCCCTGGATTTACCTAGAACCTAAATTAGATTTATACTTGGGTCTGGTTTAGGAAAACTTGAACGTCATTAGAAGGAGTTGTGTGCGTTCTGTTGCATATATCTGATGCCCCAACGCGTTATATTTACTTAAACGCATCAAAGTATAAACGCATCACTTACACTTAGAACTTATTCTTCCTATTTAGTTTATACAATACACTCCTAGAGCGAATCACGATAGCAACAAATAGTAAATTTATCTTTCTCAAGCACACTGCCCCAGACATAGGTGGTATATCACCAAAATGGGTTACCAAACACTAGTTGTTGGTACTTTAATTGTTGTTTCTATAATTACAAACCTATTTGATCGAGCAAATATGTCGTGTAATTCCGGATCAAATAAATTAACCGCTTCTACCTAATATGTAGTAACAGTAGCATCGGTTGAACTCAAGGAACCATTGAGTTTCTCTATTAAATTGTCTACAGTCCGAGGTAAAAGAGGAAGGGGTTTGAGATTGATTAGTTTGTAAGAAAAGTAATAGCATGAAAGTAAAGAAAGCAAAAGAAAGTTGTGATAATCAATGAAAAAAGAACTAGTTGGGGTAATTTCGAAATTTTCCTATTAAGTATACTCGATCATTGAATTCTCATAACTTGATTTAAGTATTTGTTTGTATTTAACTAAATTAATATGAAAAACTAATTAGTTGTCTTAATTAACTCATTAGTTCAAAGTGAATTGCATGTGAATCCAAATGGACCTAATTGCATTAAGCTCTCGGGCAAAGTTAAGTTGAATATTTAATTTTCAAACGCCTAATTAAACATTCCATTCATTTCATCCTAGATTGATTAGAGCAATGTTTATCATTATCGATTCACAAGCTAATCAAACATATTGCATCTTACAGATTAGTATACAATTATACATCACTTATAATATGCCAATCTAAAGCGGTAATCATACAATCAACAATCGATACACAATATGACCATGCTCTATTAAATCAGAATTGAAACCAACAAATAGAAAATAACTAAGTTCAAATACTCAGAGCTACATGAATAAGGAGAAAATCCTAAAATTCAAGCTAGAACGAGATACCTTAGCCCATAATCAACATTATGTCAAAGAGGTAGAGTTTGTATACATCAAAGATAAAAAAGATAGAAGAAAATAGAAAGAAATCAAGTAGAAATCAGCTAGGATCAGATCTCTTAAACCCTAGGCAGCTAATGCACTATTTATAAAAATTAGTTTGATGTTGTGCACTAAGGTACAACATCGCAACACTATGTATATTCCAAACCTCAGGTGGAAGACACCGTGCCCTGGTGTTGTGGCACTGATGGGCATCTGCATGTGTCCATCTTCATAGCATCACAACACTCTAGGATAGCTCCACAGTGCTCAACACATCTCAGTAAAAATGATGCTTTCTACCTCTCAAAGTCGAGCAAGGCACCTACCTGGCAATGCAACTACGCCATGCATGTAGGGGCAATTTCATAATCTCAGCATTTTTTTTTCCAGTTGATGCATTTGAGCTCCGTTTTGACTCGTATTGGCTCCATTTACTAAAACTTTGATTTATCTTTTAGATGCTCGATACCTATAAAAATTCATGAAATAAACACATAAAGTCTAGGAACAACCCCGAATTAAGCAGAGTAAGATAACACATTTTTTTGTGCTACCACTATCTGTTAAACATTCATGTTCTGTGTGACGGATCACCTTAATTTCATGTTTGAAATACACAAAATAAGAAGTCATTAAATATTTTACTCTTATAATACTTTAATATTGTATCTTCTTTTGTCATGATTTAAATGTGTTTGAAAATGGTTTTGTTTTTAATTTTTAGTTTTTGAAATTTGTTTTTATTTCTCTTAATTTTTTTAATTATGATTTCACATTTCTTAACCAAACAATTTTTTACTAAATTCTAAAAACAAATAAAAACTATTTATTTACGCTCTGTTTGATAACCATTAGTGTTTTTGTTTTTAGTTTTTGAAAATTAAGCCTACAAACACCCTCTTCCACCTCTAAATTTTTTCCTTCATTTTTTACTTTTTACCCATGTTTTTAAAAACTAAGCAAACTTTGAAAACTGTTAGAATTGCGATATTAGAAATTATTGTTTGAAGTTGGTTTGTTCTTCTGCAGCAAGTATTCATTAGAATGTCTCAACATGTTTGTTTCCTAACTGCTAGATGTTATAATCAAGCTGAAGTTTCTTTTGTTTCCTTATTGGGAAGATTGTGGCAGTATATTTTCTTCAAATGAGTTCTCTTATCTATCAATTTCATAATATTTTGTTAGAGTTCTCTTTTACGTTTGGCTTTGCATATTTAAAGTGGTCTTGGTGTTTTCTAAGATTATGCATTTTTATTCAAAAAGATAATTATCATTGCAGCTATCTTGTGAGTCTGAACAGAATCACAAGTGTGTGTTACCTTCTCGGTGAAGGTGTGTGTTCTTACCTCGTTAGTCCTCACCTAGATAATACTGGCTGAGTTTACAACAAGTTGAGAGGGATTCTCTAACTTAGGGGGAGCCTAAGTTTATGGAGTGATCTTCACTAGAAGAAAGAAAGATAAACTGTTGGGAGTAGGAAGTCTTTTACAATTAGAGGGAGCCTAACTGTTCATCTACTAATGTACTTACATTTAGGGGGGTCCTAAAGTGTACTGAGAAGAAGTCTCACATTTAGGGGAAGCCTAATTGTTCTTTAAAGAAGTTGAGCTAGATATGTATCACTATTATTGTTTGTTCCAACAGATAAGTATAATGTTGTAATTGCTTTACTTCACATTAGTGGATTTATCTTTCTTGGCCATATTGCCCCTCGAACATAGATGTTATTTCATTGAACTAGGTTACCAATTTCTATGTTACATTTGTGTTATTTATTCTCTATCTTTCTCTATATTGTTTTATAAAGTGTTACAGCATCCTACTTAACATCTGCAATTGTGCGTTATTTTATCTTCCTATCTTTTCAAGAACTAAAAAAGGTAGCTCTTAAAAATATATTTTTGGAATTTGGAATTTGGCTAAGAATTCAACTCTTTTACTCAAGTAAGATGCAAATCATTTTAAGAAAATATGATAAAAGTCTTAATTTTCAAAACAAAAACAAAACATAAAATAGTTAACAAACAGAGCCTTGTTTATATTTTTTATTTTGAAAATTTAGCTTGGTTTTTTAAAACATTAGTTGAAAGTGAGTAAACAAATTATAGAAACTCATTAGTAAAATTAGTTTTTTAAAACTATTCAAATGGTTATCAAACTTGCTTTTATTATTATTATTTTCTTTTTTTTTTCTTAAACATAAATCGATTTTAACCGATTTTTGTTAGTTTTAACACTTTATTAGTTTTACTTTTAGATCATAAACAAAATTGACAATAACTTTTAATACTTTTTTGTTATTACGATTGTTGATGCCAAATTTTAGGCAAAAAAAAAAAAAAAACGCACATGACCTTTACATAATACCAATAGTGAATTTGTTTGAAGAGAAGAAGAACGTGGTCTATAAAAGAGAAAATTTGCACACTATTATGGTGCTTGCCACATGCACTCTGATTCTTAAGTCAGAGAATAAAAGAGTGCAGAAGCTAAAGAGTTTGAGAGTAGGATTCAAATTATCTCATATCAAGTTATAATGATGTATATATGGAGAAAGTTGACCTAGGTTGTTCTCTAGAGTTTCAGAATCCTTTTTGGATAACTAGATAACCTACTAGGTCAAAGGGCGTGCCTAGTTCCAACCGTGCATCTTCCTTAGGCCATAGTTCGGACCGAAATGATATAAGCATGCCCCATTAGGCATTTAGTAAGGTTTGTATGGTCTTAAGTTGCCCCTTTCGGCCCGTATCATGCTTCTTCTTGATTTTTTCATTCATATTTGCACTAGATGTCAATTATACCCTTCAGTCAAAATCACCTATAACATTAGCCCCACTCCTAATGTTGAGTCTCAAGGGTTGGCTACTTAAATTATGAGCTAAATTTTCTAGGCCCGACTTGGGAGTATAATTTCTTCTAACTTGTGTTGCTTTGTGACCCTATTGGTTGGCTCTCAACAAGCTTCAACTTCTCACCGATGTCCACATGTGGTGCCCGTAGATTGGCCCATCATACCTGTAAAGTTGATGTTGGAATTGAATCCCAATGCGGAAGTGATTTATTGTTTTTCTCTTTGAATTGGGATAAAAAATTAACAAAATTAAATCTAAATAATAGATTAAGAAAACATAAAGGTTGAGAATTTACCTTAATGTAGAATTGTTCTTCAAATTCTCCAAGTTTTTCTCTGTATGAATCTCCAAGATCACGAATAAAAGAACACCACCAATTAGATCTTCCTCGCTATTCTTTAGTAAGAATTGGGCTAGGGAACCCTTTTTGGGATACAAAGAGAAGAGAAATAATATAGATAAACTGTTTTTTTTTTTTAAATTGTGTGTCTTGAAAGTTGAGAGAATTTTTCATTCTCAAGCAATTTTACAGAAAGCGAGAGTGTATCAAGAAGTGTTCTATCTCTTCAAAATCACGTTCTTATTTTTGAAAGAGGGGGGAAGTTATAACTTCCTTTAACTCAACATTAAATCCCCTTAACCATAGGAAGTTAAAATTCAACTAAGGTCTGGAAAGTGGTTGGGGATGATTTCTGTGATGTTGTCCTGTTACCTACCTGGTGGAGTTAATTCTACTACTATCACTCTTATCCTAAAGAGGTGGGAAGCAGAACGTATGGAGGAGTTTCGTCCTATTTCTTGTTGCAATGTTGTGTATAAGTGTATCTTGAGGATCTTAGCTGAGAGATTGCGGTTGTGGTTGCCTGCTTTCATCAGTGGTAACTAGTCTGCATTTGTTCCGGGCAGGTCAATTTTCGAAAACATATTATTGTGTCAGGAGCTTGTAGGGGGCTATAAGGAGGGCAGAGGGAAGTTGCGTTGTATGTTGAAGGTAGACCTTCAAAAGGCGTATGATTCAATCAATTGGGATTTTCTGTTTGGTGTGTTGCTGGCTATAGGTACGCCCCTTCAGTTTGTTAGTTGGGTGAGGGCTTGTGTTACTTCGCCTATGTTCTCTGTGATGGTCAATGGTTCCCTTGAGGGGTTTTTTCCTGGTAAGAAAGGCTTGAGACAGGGGGATCCGTTGTCTTCTTTTTTGTTTGTGATGGTGATGGAGGTCTTGTCTAGGTTGTTGAATAATCCTCCTATGTGATTTTGGTTCCATGATCGGTGTGAGCATGTGGGCCTGACTCATTTGATTTTTGCAGACGATTTGATGATTTTATGTGTAGCTGAGAGAGATTCTTTGGAGTTTGTGAGGCAGGTCCTGGCAGATTTTACAGGGTTGTCTGGGTTAGTTGCTAATGTTGGAAAGAGTTCCATGTTTGTTGTAAGTGTGGATTCTGGGGAGGCTGAGGAACTAGCTACGTTCATGGGTTTCTCTCTTGGTTCACTTCCTGTTAGGTACTTGGGTTTACCTTTATTGGCAGGTCGATTAAGGACTGGGGATTGTGCTCCTTTGATTCAGAGGATTACAGTTCGTATTAGAAGCTTGGCAGCGCGGTCCCTCTCCTTTGCTGGGAGGTTACAGCTTGTTAGGTCTGTCTTACAATCCTTTCAAGTGTTTTGGTATAGCATCTTCGTGTTGCCTGCATGTGTAACTCATGAGGTTGATCGTCTGTTACGTAGTTATTTATGGAAGGGTAGTGTAGTGAGTCGGGGTGGTGCACGGGTGGCGTGGGATAAGGTGCGCTTGCCTTTGGGCGAGGGGGTGGAGTGGAAGGTTGAATGTGAAGCATGTGGCATCTTGGAACCAAGCTACTATTATGAAGCTGCTCTGGCTTCTCTTAATTAAATCAGGTTCATTATAGGTGGCGTGGGTGGAGGCTTATGTTTTGCGTGGGCGGTCTCTGTGGGCTGTTTGGAGTGAGGTTGGGAGGTCTTGGTACTTAAGGGCTATCTTGCGAAATAGAGATAGATTCAAGCATTTGGTTTGTTTGATGGTTGGCAATGGTCGGTCATGTTTTGTTTGGTAGGATCCTTGGCTGTCGGGGGGTGCGATTTTGGATTCATATGGGTCTACGGTGATTTATGATGTAGGGAGTAGTTTTGGAGGCACAGTTGTCAGAATTCATGGATGGTGAGAGAGATTGGAGTTGACCTACAGTGTCTTGGGAGCTTCTTGAGATCTGGGGTCTTATTCAGGCAGTAGGGCCGAGGGTGAGAGGAAAAGATTATTGGGTGTGGGTGTCGAATGCGAGTGGTCGGTTTTCTATTACTAGTGCGTGAGAGAGTTTGTGTCCTCGTCGTCCTAGGGTGTCTTGGGCTGGTATTTTGTGGGTTGGGGGTGGTATTCTGCGTCATTCCTTCTGTACGTGGTTAGCTGTGAGGGACAGGTTGGGTATGTGGGATTGGTTGAGGAGTTGGGGTGTGTTGTTAGAGGGGGGGGGTACCTTCTGTGTGGGGGAGGTGTGGAATCGCGAGATCATTTATTTTTTGAGTGGGAGGAGAGAGGTGTGGTCTGGTGTGTTACGTCAGTTGGGCTCGTCGTATTGGGTGGCGGGTTGGGATGTGGAGTTGAGTTGGTTGTGTCGAGTGGGATCAGTAAGTTATTCTGTGTTTTCTAGTGTGCTTCCATATACTACATCTGGCAAGAACATAATCGGCGATTGCATGAAAGTAGACCGAGGTCAATGCCAGCTCTGGTTTACCTTATGGTCTCTACGGTTCGTGCTCGTGCTTCTTCCTGGAGGGTTGATCTTCTTGATCTTATATAATGTGTTTACGAATGTTTTTCTTGTTGTACTTCCCGTTGTTCTTTGTTTTTCTTGTTGTCCCTTGTTTGTGGGATTTTTCTTTTCTTTTCTTTGGCTTTCTCTCTAGTGGTATGCGAGTTTGTTTCTTTTTGTGTTGGTTTTGTTCTAATCTTATCCTATAGGCTTTGTTTTGGGTTTACTTACCTTATCTTTGCTTGTGCTTTGATGTTTTGATGCCTTGATCCCGGGCTATGGGATCCCCGTTGTTGTTGTATAATAATATCACTTATTCTAAAAAAAATTCAACTAAGATCAAATTAAATCCTATTTAAATTAATTTAGTTAAGTAAACAAATATTAATTAATATAAATTAATTAAATATCATTTATATAATTAATACTAAATTTGAATCATATTCAAATGTATTTTCCTCTCATAATCTATAGTTTAAATATGAATCTCATTCATATTATATTTAAGCTATAGTTTTAATATGAATCTCATTCATATTATTTAATATTTGAATATTATTCAATATTATCTCATATTATATAGTTTAATTTTGAATCTAATTCAAAATTAACTTTATATAATATAATGTATCTATATACATTATATTAATTGTATCATATACAATTAGTATATAATTCCCTCATATAAATCTTATTCATATTAATTTAATATTTGAATCTTATTCACACATTAATATATGTAGTTAATTTTGAATCTAATTAAAAAAATAACTTTATATTGTAATGTATCTCTATACATTATGTTTATTGTATCTCATACAATTAATGCACATTCCTTTATTTAATTTGAACAATTCAAATTTATCCAAAATAAATTAATTCTTATTTTACCTTTGGTGAGCTAGCAGGGGGACCTAATGGACCTATAGATTAAAAGTTCTAATGATACAAGATTAATTAATTAAACTCTTTAACTAAAATTAATCAACATTCATTAAGTGTGGGTCACTCCTAATAAAGACCCACAACTACACTCGTCACACTGTAGATATATTTCTGTGTCCACGGATATAACTGTTACAGTAAGTCGACCATTCACAAATTGCTTGTAATTACAGTTAGATCAAATTATTGTTTTACCTCTATAATTACTTTTTACTCTTTAAGTCCCAATGATTTCTCTAATGAATAATCAGTTTATAGCCCAACTATAAACTAAATCACTCTTGGGTCAGTAAGAGGGTGAAACCTCATTGTTCAAGACCTAGAATAAGCCCTTAATGGAGCAATTCATCTACTTACCCTAAAGACGGGAATAAATAAATTTCATCTTATGTAGTTATGTTCTTAGCTCTCTACTTGAACAAGTCCCTAAGGTGGTAGGCTTATTGAGTCGGTGACATGGGTCACGCTCACCCATATAAATTAAAAGACTGTCCTCATAGACAAAACTCACTCAGGATTGAGATCGAGTTACATTCAATTAACCTATTAAATGTTAATCTCTTCAGTCAATGGTGTTATAAAGAGAGATTAATCATTTTGCAGTTTGATCTTATACAAACTCTTTGTATAGGATACCTTCACTTGCATGTCTCTACATGAATGATTTGGATCAAATCTTTTGTAACACTTACAACTCTTATAACGTTTACAAAGTGGGTTGTATCTATTGTGTCACCAAGATAAGGCATCCAACCTCATCTATATACTACAGACCTTTTAGGTTATTACATAAATATGATCCACTTGTATATCTACCACATACTGTTCAAGTTATATAAAATAACCTTGGATCTTAGTTTATTGGATTGGGTTACACAAGACTAAAAGTTGAAAATAACTTTTTATTTTATTAAATAAATGAATATTGTTTATACAATACAAACTATTATGTAGGACATAAATCCCAACAGGGGTACTTCTTTGGATGGTGCTCGAGGCTCTAGAGTTACCTTGGCAGTTTTCTAGAGTGGTTCCAAGATTATCCCTAGATGACCCATGGCACCCTGTTAATATGGTCGCTAGATTCCTCTAGGTTTAGTTATTCCTGAAGTCAATCCCTTTTTCAGGGACCAACTGAAGGGATCGACTGTCGCAGCAAAAGCTTCGATTTTGTATTAGAAACTTACATCACATAATAGAAAAATACAGCATTTGTGATGCATAAATAATAGACTAAACATGCTTTAAATAAATTACTAAAGACAAGAAATTCATACCTTTGAAGACATTTTTCAAATCTTCTCCAGGTCTTAAGAAAAAGTCTGTAACGCATCTCCTTCGAACAAACTCTGGACACTACCTTCGAATCTTCTCTGGTACTCTCTTGGCAAAGACCCATTTGTGGGAACCTTCTTTTGAAAGAGAAGAGAATAGCAAGGAGAAGAATCACAAAGAAACTTTTTTCCTGTTAAAGGGTTTTCTAGAGAGAAAGATCAGGAGGAAGAAGATGAAATTGCATATAGATTAAGAGATATCTCATCCTTCTATCTCTCTTCTAAAATACATGAAGTTGGGAATTAATAAAAATTAACTTCCCACTTAATTAAAATAAATAATTTATTTTGATTAATTATTAATAATTAAATTAAATCAATTATACAAAATTAAATATCTTATATTTAATTTATTAAATATTTGAATCTTATTCAAATATTTCTCTCTATCATAAACTATAGTTTTCATATGAATCTTATTCATATTAAATTTTAACCTATAGTTTTAATATGAATCCTACTCATATTAATTATTTGAATCATATTCAAATAATAAATTTCATTTTATTATAAAGTTTAATTTTAAATCTCATTCAAAATTAACTTTATATTATAATGTATCTATATACATTATATTAATTGTATCATATCAATTAACATTATTCCCTTATTTAATTTGAACAATTCAAATTCTTTCAAAATTCTTGATTATTGTTTACCTGTTGTGAGCTAGCAAGGGGACCTAATGGGCCTGCAGATTAGAAGTTCCAATGATCCGACATTAACTAATTAAACTCTTTAATTATGTTAATGAACATTCATTAATTGTGAGTCACTCCATTAAAGACCCACAGCTGCACTCTTCGCACTATAGAATATTTTTGCGTCCATGGATTTAACCATTATAGTAAGTCGGTCCTGAAGGGATTAGAATTTTTCGCAGCGGAAGCAATTGGATGCACCAGATCCTAAATTTTGTTTTACAGAACATACAAAAAAATTCAAAGCGACGGAAACTCATAGATAAACAAAGTTTTAACTTAAGCATGTTGCTACTGAGAAAATATAGAGAGGAGAAGAGGGATAGGATATCGCATACCTTTGAAGAATATCGTCTTCTTGCTTCATCTCCCAAGCATGAACACGGACTGCTTCTCTTGGTCTCCTGCACCCGCAACTATGAACACGACGTATAGAAGAGGACACCACCACGACGTCTTCCTCGTTATTTTCAGGGATGTGAATTGTGCAGAGTTTCGTGGGCTTAAACTTAATCTTGGTAAAGCGGAAGAATGAAAGCTTGAGATATTTTTCTAAGAGGGTAACATAGAGAGATGGAGATGGATGAAGAAGATGATCCTCCTTCTCTCTCTCTCTTTTTTTTTTTTTAGGTGATTGGGAGAACAAAGGAAACTACTTCCCCTTATTTTTAACTCCCAAAAGGAGTTATTAAATTAAATTCAGATTCAAAGTTTGAATTTAATATATATATATATATATAAACTATATGTTATATCACATATAACATATGATCTATAGTTTGTTATTCTCTTAAATAAAACTGTAGTATGAATCATATTTATATTAATGTTGACCCTATGGTATTTATATGAATCACATTTATATAAATAATATTTGAATCACATTCAAATAATTTTCTCTCTCATAAAACTATATAAATTTAATACGAATTATATTCACATTCATTTTAACATATAGTTTCTATATAAATCATATAATATTTTAATCATATTCAAATATAATTTTCTCTCATAAAACTATATATAAACTTAGTATGAATCATATTAACATTAATTTTAACATACAGTTTTTATATGAATCATATTCATACAATTAATATTTGAATAATATTCAAATATTTATTTCTTTTATAAAACTATTATAATGTATCAACATACATTATTTAATTGTATCTTATATAATAATTCCCTTCAAATAATTTGAATAATTCAAATTAAACCAAAATTTATTTGATTCACATTAGTTTTTATTGAGCTAATAAGGGACCTTATGGACCTATAGATTAAAGCTCTAATGATTTGATTAATTAATTAAACTCTTTAATTAAATTAATCAACCTTCATTAACTATCGGTCAATCCACTAAAGACCGACAGCTGCACTCTTCGCACTATAGATATATTTCTATGTTCATTGAATATAACCAATCAACAGTGTGTTGACCCTTCACAAATTGCTCGTAAGTACAACTGGGCCAAATTACCGTTTTATCTGTGTAGTTTCATCTATTAGTCATAGTCCAACTATAACTAAACCCTTCTTGGCCAGGAGAGGGTGAGACGCCACATTGTTCAAGCTTCAAAATTAGTTCTTAAGGGAGTGATTTATCTACTTATCCTTACAATAGGAAAGGAGTTAATTCCTTCTTGTGTAGCTTAAAGGAGTATGTGAATACCCGCAATGAAAAGATCGTGTCCAAAGTTTTTTTTTATTTTATAGAAAATCATTAATTCAAAGGACGAAAAAGAGATACAACATTCTAACTAAGTATACTTACACAATAATTTAGAGAGGAAGAAAGGATTAATGGACTTATCCTTGAAGACCGATAACCTTCACGAATCCCCTCCAATGTACTGCTCGAAACAATTCGAACTCTTCCTCTTCTCTTGAACACACGAACACAGCAAATGGAATTTCAAATTTTGGACACCACCACAAATGAATCCTCATTATTCTCAAGGTAGAGAATCCTGAGAGGTGTGGACTTCAGTTTAATTATGGAAGGGAGAGGGAAATTTTTTTTTTAGAGCAATAATTTTTTTTTTCACTGAGATTTCTATGAGATCTTGTGAGAAACTGCAGGAAGAAGAAGAAGTATTAACCTCTGTCTTAATCCACGTTAAACCAGAGAGAGGGATTTTTCAAATAACTCCCTCAATAACTTATTTTTAATTTAATTAATATATATATATATAATAACTAATTCAATATATATATCATATATTAAACCATATGTTATATTTAATATAACATATAACCTATAGTTTAAATTATATCACATATAATATAATCTATAGTTTATTGTTCTCTCATTTAACCTATAGTATTAATATGAACCATATTCATATTAACTTTAACCTATAGTTTTAAATATGAATCTCATTCATATAATTAAGTTTGAATCATATTCAAGTATCTATTTCTCTCAAATAAAACTTGATGTTATAATATATCACATACATTATATTAATTATATCTTATATAATTAATTACCTTCAATTAATTTGAACAATTCAAATTAATCCAAAGTTAATATTGATTATCATTAATCCTTATTGAGCTAACATGAGATCTTATAGACCTATAGATTGAAGTTTCAATGGTACTTGATTAATTAATTAAACTCTTTAATTAAATTAATCAACTTCCATTAACTGTCGATCACTCCACTAAAGACCGAAAGTTGCACTCTTCGCACTACAGATATATTTCTATGTTCATTGGATATAACCAATCAACAGTGCATTGACCTTTCGCAAATTGCTCGTAAGTACAACTAGGCCAAAATTATCGTTTTCCCCTTGTAGTTACATCTAACTCCTTAAGTACAATTGATCCCTTCAATGAACAATTAATTATAGTCCAAATACAACAAAACCCCTCTCGAGCTAGGAGAGGGTGTGATGCCACATCGTTCAAGCGTTGGAATTGGCCCTTAAGGGAATAATTTCTCTTTTTTACCCTAACACTAGAGAATGAGTGAATTCTTTTTTGTGTAGCTGCATTCACATCTCCCCAATCAGATGAATCCTCAAAATGGTAAGTATATTGAGTCGGCAAAATTGGCCACTTTCACACATGCAGTTCAAAGGATCACCTTCATAGGCACTC
The DNA here is from genome assembly GCF_027475165.1 of Benincasa hispida. Lineage (NCBI taxonomy): Eukaryota > Viridiplantae > Streptophyta > Magnoliopsida > Cucurbitales > Cucurbitaceae > Benincasa > Benincasa hispida. The sequence goes on along the minus strand of NC_143479.1, from coordinate 24,002,432 downwards.
AAGATTTAGGTCAAGTCATCTATGGTCATCCTGGTGAAATATAAATCTCTTCTAACAACGGTGTTATATAAAGAGACTATTCATTTCATGGTCCAGTCTTGTACAACTCTTTGTATAGAATCCTTACTCAAATGTCTCCACATGAATGATCAGGATCAGATCATTTGTAGCACTTTCCAACAATTGTAACAACTACAAAGTGGGTTGTATTTGTAGTGTCATCAGGATAAGGTACAATTGTAACTTTTTGTAGATATTACGATTATTGTAAATGCTACGAATGATCTGATCAGGATCATTCATGTGGAGACATGTGAGCGGGGGTATTCTAAACAAAGAAGTTTGTATAAGACCAGACCACGAAATGACTAGTCTCATTATATAATACCGTTCATAATAGAGACTTACATTTCACCAGGATGACTATGGGTTATATGACCTAAATCCTAAGTGAGTTGTGAACTCTTGCCTATGAAGGCGGTCCTTTGATTTGTATGGGTGAGAGTGGCCAGATCCCCCACTCAACAAGCCTACCATTTTGGGGATTCGTCTGATTGGGGAGCTAGAAACTAGGGGTGTTCAAAAAATCCGATGACCCGAAAAAATCACAACCTAATCAATCCAACCCAACCTGTGTGGTTTGGGTAGGGTTATCAACTCATTTGGGTTGGGTTGGGTTGGGTTCAAATAAATGAAAATTTTATGGGTTGGGTTGGTTCATTTAATATAACCCAAACCAACCCGAACCAATCCGAATTTATTATTAACTTTAAAATATATTTTTTTTATTACTTAAAATCCAATTATTTATACATATATTGATTTTAATTTTATTTAATTTCAATATTTTTTTGAATAATTTAGGTTGGGTTCAAATATTTCATGGTTGGGTTGGGTTGGGTTCATTTTTTAATAAGGGTTATTTGGATTGAAGAAATTTACAACCCGAACAATTGGGTTGGGTCTAAAAAGTCTTTCAACCCAACCCAACCCAACCCATGAACACCTCACTAGAAATACAACTACACAAGACAGAATTCATTCATTCCCCAAAGTCGAGGTAAGTAGATAAATTGCTCCCTTAAATGATGATTTCAGGGCTTGAACAATGTGGTGCTACATCCTCTCCTGGTCCTAGAGGGGTTTGGTCATGGTTAGACTATGATCTATAGTTCATTAGAGGAATCAGTAGTACTTAATGAGTTAGTCACTACAGGGGCAAAACGGTAATTTTTGCTCAGCTGTACTTACGAGCAATTTGTGAAGGGTCATCTTACTGTTGACTAGTTATATCCAATGTAATACGAAGAGTGCAGCAGTTCTTCTCATCTCTCTTAAAATCCCTCTCTTCCAATATAGCCAGAGCCCATAAAACTCCTAGATTCTCACCCAGAGAATACTGAGGCAATCAAGTGGTGGTGTCCATTGTGGGGTTTTGTGTTCGTGATTTTTGGAGAAGAGAATACACTAAGAAGATCGTTCTTCGAGGATTAGTTCTCTCACCCTAATTCTCTCATTTCCGTTTTGTTTGCATGTTGTAAATTTATGATATACATAACATTTTTACTCTTTAATTTTGATTTTGTGAAAATAAATTTTGAATCGATCTCCACGCTTCCACTCAAGGACCTTCAAAAGTTCCTTCATTTAGATCATTTATTGCTTCTGTTGTGCATGTGTATGTCCATCACACTCGTATGTCTCCATATGAATTATTTGGATTATATCGTTTGTAACACTTTACAACAATTGTAACTTTTACAAAGTGGAACATATCCATAGTGTTACTAAGATAAGACACCCAATCTTATCCATATATTATAGACCTTTTATGTTATTAATTGAACATGATCCACCTGTATGCCCATTACATACTGTTCAAATCTCATGAAATAACCTTGAATTTTTCCTCAATGGATAATTGCATATATAAAATAATCAACTATTATTTCAAATAACTTATTAACTACGAGGTTTTAGGGCATACATCACTTCACTGACCCCATACTGAATCTTGTCAAAAATATGAAAATCGATTTATTTTAGATTATAAGAACCTTCTTGAGAAAGATGAATATAGATTTCTAAGAGGTGAGGTGGCCAGTAAATGATTATATTTGGAGCTTGAGATTTTTTCTAGAAAGATGATAATCGATTTTTTAGAGATGATACGGCTAGCAAATGACCATGTTGGAGCTTAAAATTTTCTCTAGAAATTGATTTTTATATAGCTTTTCTAGACACTCTTGAACATGTATTGGGCTATGGCTAATGGAAGCATATTAATCTAGATTAAAAGAAAGTGTAGTGACCATGTAATGGTGAAATACGTGTTGGGCATATGGTAGCAATAGAAGAAGTTTGGCCAAGGTTGGCCTTGGCCTCGGCATGTGTGCCTAGGCTTCCGTTCAATGTTTATCAAATGATTTATTATTTTTTTTCAAGGATGAGCTCTCAAGTTGCAACAAAAAAACTTAAGTGCATGATGTGTATAACTTTTAAAAGAGGAAGGGACAATCTTTGTCTCGACCTTGGCCATCTTAGGCTCAACCTTGGCAGTTTAGTGTGCGGTCTCAGCTGAGCTTGACCTTAACTACCCATATATTGGTCGAAAGGTTTAACATTACTTTTTTTATCATTCTTCAAGTGAAGTTGGCTTCAACTTATTTTCCATGGAAGCCCCAAGTTTTTTGTCAGATTTGAAGTCATCTTATGAAATTATATTGATGCTTATCTTATAGATTTTATGTTTTTTGTTTGATAGGGAAGCATTGATAACTTGTGATAACAAGTTATATTGGCACCTAATATTGGGCTAATGTTAACCTCAAAGCATTAGAAAAAGTCAAAGTTTTAATTCTTGTAGCAATATTATGTAAAGACTATGCTAGCAAAACATGTACCTTAATGAGTTTTATATCATAAAATACTTTGAAATTCATATAAAATTATACTGACTCTAATGATTGATGCATTTGAAAAATTGATGTTTGATGCATCTGCAAAAATGATTATTGATTGCCAACGCTTCGAATTGACATGCTATAACATCACGGGAACTCAATGCTATAGTATGGTGGAATTTCTACCGCATGATTGATAGCTCTCAAAAAGAGCTATAATTCTTAGCTTAATTTAGGCTCATTAATGGATTCTTAATGTTAATTATCATATTTTGTAGTGAGGAGGTAGAATTAAGCAATTTGAGTCAAATAGGTTAATTTGAGACAATTTGGAGTTGATTTGAATATTCGGACTTCAAAGGAGTAAAAATGACAAAATTACCCTTGTTAGAGCATCGCAACGCTCGTTACATGCATAGCCTCAACGTTTGCGCAACGCTGAATGGCAAAAGATGAATATGCAGGGAAGCGTTGTAACGCTATCCTTGGCGTTGCAACACCACGATGGTTAACGCAACGCAACGTCTGCACGTGCACACTTGACGCAAGGGAGGTGCATGCCTGATGCTTGAAGGCTAAATCGATAAGAGCGTTGGAACGCTCCCATTAGCATTGCAATGCTATGACCAAATTTATAAAGACTCTCTTCGGATTTAGGTTAAAAACTAGGCTGAATTTCATGGAGGCCAATGAGAGACCTTATTTTCTTCTTCCCCTTTGTGTTTTCAGTATCCTTAGGTTAGATTTATGCTTTATTTTGGATTGTAAATAATGAATTGGATCTTCCTTCTCGATTTGTCTATGGATTGCTTGAGGTAACGATTTTCTATCTAGTTTTTTGGAGCTTTAATTCTTCACTAATTTCTAGAAGTTTTCTATGTTCTTGAACGAATTGCATGTTGAATTCGTGTCTTCTTCAAATACATTATAACTGCTAAAGGAATGATTGAGAGGTTTAATGTTCATGTATAATCGTGCATGGTTAATCGACTTTTAGTTACGTCACGCTCTTACTCAAATGTCTAGCTAAAGTCAATTAAGTAAAATTAGTTAATTGTGCATTTGATGGCTGATTTGCTAGGTTTAAAGATAATTTGGTTAATTGAACATGGCTTTCCTGACAATTAATCGACTTAATTGAATCCTAAATCGTAATGCATATGTTTTTAATTCTATATGATTGCTATCGAACCCAGTAGAATTTAGAAGCATGTAGTTTAATTAGGGTATGACCTTTTCGACCTTAATTAGTAACTAGGATGCTTTCTCGATTAGATTCTTGTTAGTTGTCCACCTTTGTAGAGGCTAGTTAGATATCATCGAGTGAGTAGTTATGCATACATGAATCGGATGCATGTTTAAGTTTGAGAAATCAATTAGAAATTGCAATGAATGGTTCTGGAAACTAGATAGATCAATCCTAGTTTACATTTATCCTTTGCATTTTAATTCCTTGCACGTTTTAAATTTTACCAATCAAACCAAAACCCCCATTTTTATTGCTTTTCATAGTCAAATTTAGCTTAGGAGAGATTTAATTCTTGGCCTCTTTGTGGTCTGACACCGTACTTAGCATTGTTACTATATTTTTGTAGTAATAGGAGTAGTTCGGTGATCTTTGAAAATATTTTTTTGATGAGGTTTGAGGTTTATTAACAACGTAAGCTTCGGACGTATCAAAATGGCACCGTTACCGAAGAGGCAAGCCAATTAATCTCTTTTAATTGAATTTGACTTGTTAATTTTAAAAACCTAAAAAGAATTTTCTTTTCTTGTGTCTACTTGTTTTCTCATGGCAGACGATTTGAACATTTACTATGCGCTTCGTATTGTATGCGGTTCAGTGAAGAGAACAAGAGGGAAGTGAATTTAATGATCTTAAAGATCAAATATCTGAACTAACCTCTCCTGTTCAAGTTTTGGTTATTAGACAATTACAGGTTTCGCATGGTCTTGAGCATAATTATTATCCTCATTAGGAGATGCATAGCCAAACTCCATTATCGATGCATGTCTCTTCCTTCAGTTCAGGTATTTCTTTAGAAGAATTGATTAGGGAACTTTCTAACGGCTCTGGTGAGTTTATGCATGAGTCCTCTTATAATCATCAATAAGCCTTGAGTTTCCAGTAGGATAGCTTCCATTACGGATACGAAGCTGGAACTGATTTTCAAAGTTTGAGCGACCTTGTTGCTCAGATCACTGAATCAGTTAGGAGACTTAAAGAATCCTTGGTGCATCCATCTTCTGAAAGTACTGAGCTAAGAAGTGGAGTGACTGACATCGTCCTTCCCACTGAGCAACCAGTTCCTCAAATTTCAGGTAAAGGTAAGACTTTGGATTTAAAAATGTATGAACTTGTTAATGGTTCCTTTCAGTGTATATAGGAGTCTATTGAGTCTCACTTGAAGATTCAAACTCCTATGCTTACATTGGAAAGTCATTTAGAGTCTTTCATCATCCATACCACTAAAGTCAAATTTGTGGAGGAACTTAGGACTTACAAAAAAAAATGTCTATCTCATGCCATGTCCAGAACAAGTCAGTGAAGTTAAGTATGAGCCCGAGCTTTACTTCGAGGTGTCTCAGGTAAAAGAGTTAGAGGTTTCCAAGCCTCGATTTGTTCTTTCTCCTAGTATTTCTTACATTTTTTAATATTGCTCATCTTTTCCTTGTGAATCAGTTGAGTCAGAGTCTTTATTTTCAAAAGAGTCAGTCCTTGAATCTTTTATTTTATTTCCTTTCTCTTTTATAAATCTAAAACATATCAAATTTGACTTGCTTGGTTCTTTCAAAAGATGGGAACCCTTATAGCCTTATTGGACTATATTGACTCATCCAAGAACGGACCAGAGAAATACGAGAAGTTCTTTGTGCCTTGATAGGGGACAAGCCACGTCGAGCAACCAACATAAAAAATTTCCCTTTCCTTGAGGGAGCCAAGTAATAGAAGTTACTACTTTCTTTATTTGCTTTCTAGATTAGCTTTCTTTTGTTTTTGTTTTGTAGGTTCCTCCCCCTTGGCCCCTAAAGAAGAAAGAAACATCTTTTGAGAGGTGGGCCCTCCTACCACACCTCAAAGATCGTGCATGAAAACACGTACAGGAGAGGTTTTCTGTTCCCTTGTCTTTATTTTCGTTGGGCTTTGATTAGAGCAATATATCGTTTTAAATTGGGGGTGGTAGTTATATATGCATGTCGGGTAAGTCCTTAAGCAATTGAGTTCGGACTTTGTGGTTCAGCTGCTGATATAATTTTTGTGATGCATGTATTGTGATGATGACTTTTTGTGACAAGATTTAGGTAACTCTCTATTTAGGATTCACAAAATATATGCATGATTTTAGGCTAAATTTAAAAAAATTTCTTGATTCCCTTGCATATTTTGAGCACAAAGCCATCTTATTTGTGGTCTTGAATGCTTAGGATTGGGTTATTTGGTCCACTAAGGAGGTAGAATCGAGTAATTAGAGTCAAACATGGTTAATTTGAGACAATTTGGAGGTAATTTGAGCATCCAGACTTCAAAGGAGTAAAAATGACCAAACTGTCCATGTTAGAGCATCGCAACACTCGTTACATGCATAGCCTCAATGCTTGCGCAACGTTGAATGGCAGAGGTTGAATATGCAGGGAAGTGTTGCAACACTATCCTTGGTGTTGCAACGCTACGATGGTTAACGCAATGCCAACATCTGCGCGTGCACACCTGTCATAAGGGAGAGTCACGCCACCGTTGCAACACATGCCTGACGCTTGAAGGCTGAATTGATAAGAGTGTTCAACGTTGCGACCAATTTTATAAATACTCTTTTTGATTTTAGGTTAAAAACTAGGTTGAATTTCATGGAGGCTAAAAAGAGGCCTTGTTTTCTTCTTCCCCTTTGTGTTTTCAGTATCGTTAGGTTAGATTTATGCTTTATTTTGGAATGTAAATGATGGATTGGATCTTTCTCTTCGATTTGTATATGGATTTCTTGAGGTAACGGTTTTCTATCTAGTTTTTGGATCTTTAATTCTTTGTTAATTTCTAAGAAGTTTTTGGTGTTCTTGAACGAATTACATGTTGAATTTGTGTCTTCTTCGAATCCATTATAATTTCTAAAGGCATGATTGTGAGGCTGACTATTCACGCATAATCATGCATAGCTAATCTACTTTTAGTTATGTCACGTTCTTACCCGAATATCTAGCTAAAATCAATTAAGTAGCATTAGTTAATTGTGCATTTGATCGCTATTCCTAGGATGCATGATTTGCTAGGTTCGAAGATAATTTGGTTAATTGAACATGGCTTTCCTAACAAATAATTGACTCGTTGAATCCTAAATCGTAATGCATATGTTTTTAATTCTATATGATCGCTATCGAACCCAATAAAATTTAAAAGCGTGTAATTTAATTAGGGTATGACATTTTTTACCTTAATTAATAATTAGGATGCTTTCTCAATTAGATTCTTGCTAGTTGTCCACCTTTTTAGAGGCTAGTTAGATCGCATCGAGCAAGTAGTTGCGCATACGTAAATCGGTTCCATGTTTAAGTTTCAGAAATCAAGGATAGAAATTGTATTGAACGACTCTAGAAATAGATAGATCAATCCTAGTTTACATTTATCCCTTGCAGTTTAATTCCTTGCATGTTTTAAATTTTATCAATCAAACCAAAATCTTCATTTTTATTGCTTTTCATAGTCAAATTTAGCTTAGGAGAGATCTAATTCTTGGTCTCTTTGTAGTTCGACCCCATACTTACCACTGTTACTACGTTTTTGTAGTAATAGGAGTAGTTCGGTGATCTTTACAAATATTCTTTTGATCAGGTTTGAGGTTTATTAATGATGTAAGCCTCGGACGTATCAATGATAAGATATTCTTGGGACCAGTGCCATTAACAATGGCCGACAAGAGCAGATTGCACCACTGCCAACTGCCTGCAACATCTACTGACAGACACCTATAGCATTGACAAGTACCATCAACATCAATTGTACTTGTCTGCAGCGTCTACTATAAAGCATTTATGTCCCCCTTGAGTTTGTGGACCATTCTCATTAGTTGAAAAACATTATAAACAGAGTCTTTCATCCATACTTTGAAAAAATGGGAGAGAAAGGAAGAGCTTTTCATCTTCTTTCTCCATCTTCACCTGAAGTTCATGAATGGATATGGCCAAACCACATTGTTGAGCTCGAGATGAAGCTGTTGTTGTGGAAAATAGGCTATTGTGTCAGAATTTTGTTGTAGCATTATGATATTGCATCAATAGTATTTTGCTCTTCTTTCCATCTCTTCATTTCCATAGTGTTTAATCTTTATTCTTAAGAACTTTATATATATATTATTTCTTCTAGATTTCAATGTGAGCTAAGTTCTCTTCAAGGCTTGACTTTATGTCCCTATGTTATGACCATCCTTATGTTTCAACCTACGCTTTTATTCACCGGATCAATCGATATAAAGTAATAGCATGTTTACGCACCAGATAAGTTGAAATGTGTGGAAATACTCAAGTAGAGCGAGAGCGAATGTAATTTCACTGGTTGTTATTAGGAATGATGCAACCACTTGTAAGTAGTAAGAGAGAACGGGAGTGAAGGCATTGAGTTAACACAGACGATCTCCAACTAATTCGATGTTCTATGCACCACATTGGAAGGTGGGTGTAGTAGGTTTTCTCGCTTAGATTTCGGAAGATGATTAGTAAAGCATAGGGCTAAAGCGTTAAGACAGGTGCAACATAAGGCAATAATAGTCAACCCTTGTCTCATCATATGTAACCTTCTTATAACATCGTATTTATGCATTTTTACATTCACACGTCAAATCTCTCCACTGCATCACTTTTATTTACTTTTTCAACAGTTATGTTTTACACAAAAATCACTCCAACTGATTGACTCTCATATAAGATATTGGTTAATTACTTACATGTTTCGCAAAGCACATTAAAGTCTTTTTCCCTGTGGATTCGACCTTGGAATACTCCCAAGTATTACTAGCCACAACCTAGTTTACCCTTGAGCTAGTGCGTTGAGTGGCTATATCTTGTGTTTCCAGTTTTATTGTCTTCTTTTAATTTCACTGTTATTTTTATGCTTATACCTAGGGTAGTAGCGGAAAGTTTTTTCCAACAACTTAACCCTACATGTTAAAAAGTACTTGAAATACATATGAGTAAAATAAGATGTGTAGTTGAGAGACTAAGTATTGATGTGAATGAGGGATAATTTCTAACACTACCGTGGCAGTCACTACTCTCCTTCATAATTTGACGTGTCATCAAATGATATATTAATTTATTATTACCTCTATATTATTTTTTTAAATGCTATTATCATATTCATGGTAAACGATAATGAATGAATGTTGTATTAAAAAAATTTCCTACTGAATTTTTTTCACGTGAATAAAAATGTTGAGTTTTTGAACTTTTTTATCTCGATATTCAGGTAAAATGATTTAATTTAGAAGGACTCATGCATCTTAATATCATAATATGCATCTTCCTTATTCTAATTAGTATTCATAAATATGGTTTTACATAATATTAATGGATTATATTATTGAAAGGCCAATCAATGTGGGCTGAGGATTGAATGAACACATTTTTTAAAGGAAAAAAACGTAAACCGAGGGCTGCAGAATGATGGAACGATGGTCAGCCACACAAGTGTGATGGACCAAAACACAAGGTGTGGGTTGGGACTTCAATAATTTGAATTGCTAAACCATATAAATCATTCGGTCCACATTTAGTGGTTCGTAATGAAAATTGGTGTAATCATAATAAAATTTTATTAATAGATCAATCGTAATAGACCACAATCGCAAATATAATTGAATTATTTGTGATCACAGTAACAATAAATGTGACAGATTCTAAAAATATGGTAACTATAACTGTAACGGTAACTATATTAACTATTGGGTCCCGCGTAATTTTGAAACACAATCAGATTAATTATCATTTGCACCTCAATTTGATTGTGTTCTTCGATTACAAACTTGGAAGTAAACCTTACATTTCATAACGATTACGAAACACAGGTAAACAACAACAAATGCGTAATCAAATGGAGTCCACTTTTCAGATTACTATTTATTTAATTTATTACGCTTTCCTTGGAGTAAACATGGCCTTAGTCAAGAGAAAATAAGAAAAGAATTCTCTTACAAAAATGTTGACATTTTATAACCGTTGAAATATCATTTTGATCCCTATACTTTGAAGTTTGTTCAATTTTTGTTCATGTACTTTAAATTGTTTGATTTTAATCTCTATACTTTCAATAAATCTTAAATTTAGTTCTCAATGCTAGTTTATTATTAGTCTTTAAAAAAGAAAATTATTGCCATATATAACATTTTTTACTATAAGTTTTGAAAACATAGTCACATACTCTGTTTTCTTGCATGAAAATTATTATTAATATTTAATCAATTTCAATAGAATTTAACTCGGGGAAACTAAATTTAAAATTTATTAAAAATACGAGAAGTAAAATTGGACAATTAAAAATATAGGGATAATTTTTTAATAAACTTCAAAGTATAGAGATTAAAATAGTATTATTTTAGGTTGTAGAGGTTAAATATGTGAATGTCAAAAAAGTATGGGAGAGAATTATGAGTTTGAAGAAAATGCAACCTTCTCTTAAGCAGCTTAATTCTTCTTCTAATTGCATATGAGATAGAGAGATACCTCCACTTAAAAACATTCAACATATATGAAAAGAAAATATTTACATGTTTGAAAAATGTTTGGTATATCCATTAAGATTCCTCTCCCTTTTACATTTGCAAATGCAATTCTAGACAAAGCTTAAAACATACCTTCCTCAACACATTTAGATAGAACTAGCTAGTTCTAAGCTCAAGCAACATTTCACTCTTATCACAATTCATCTTCAGATTCTTCAACATTAGTCAATTGAGATCTCTACTTAGTTTCTAAAGCATAGATATGAATACGAGACACGGATACGACACGAAACGTTCATGGCAACATGTTTATTAAAATATATATTTTTATACCATGAAAAAATTTAAAGTAAATGAGTTGATGTATTTATATGCTTAAAAAATTAGTCTAATACGTGTCCAACAAGTGACAGAGTGACACGACACGCTAGCCAAACTAAAATGTTTATACTTCTTAGCGTAGTTTCACCCAAACTTCATCCTGATCGAAGCTGGTATCAATAAATAAATAAAAGTTAAGGTGAGGTGAAAAAGCTTTTCACTTTTTTGTTTCTTCATTGGTCTAAAGGAGAAAGAAAAAAGGGTTGATTAATTGAGTTGGGACCCCCAAAAACAACTGATAGATGCACTGCACTAGGAAGACAAAGGCCACACCATTTCACTGTTAGCTATTTTGTCAATACACACTTCACCAGTATACAGAACAACTTCATTTCTATTAACCCCTTCTTCAATTCAACTCACAATCCTTCTCTCTCCCTTCACAAATTCATTCAAATATGGCTTTAAAAAACTCTCTCCTTCTCATTCTTCCTCTCATATTTTGCCTTTTTTTCTCTCACCCCACATCAGGTAAAACCACCCCTTTACTCATAATTATTATCATTAATCCAAACTTAGAGGCAAAGATATAATATATACTTGTGTAATATCAATCCAATTTGTTTTGTAATATTCAGGGCATGAGGATTCTTCTCCTTCTTCTTCTTCTTCTTCTTCTTCTTCTTCTTCTTCTTCTTCCTCTTCTTCTTCAAAGCAGAAGGAATTGGTAATTGGGTCAAGGCCACCACAGTGCTTCAACAAGTGCTTAAATTGCAAGCCATGTGTTGCTGCTTTAGTTATTTCTCAGAACCATAAAAATGATGATATTGTAGTTTCTAATTTGGAGGCAGATCTTCTTCCAGTCCCTAAAGATGATGCTTATTATCTTCTCTCATGGAAATGTAAGTGTAAAGATAAGTACTTTCAACCTTGAAATAAACAAAAAAAAAACTTTCATTTTCTTTCCTTTGTAGCATATAAGATATTAATTATTATTCTATTTTTCAAACCTTATCTTTTCCTAACACACTTTATGTTAGTCCTGTGGAAATCTACAAGCTATTTAATGAGAATATAAGTTAGTTGTTTTCGTTGAATCAGATGGATGGATTATTATTATCCATTGGACCACTATACTTTTCTGTTTTTTAAAAGGAAAATGAAGGATTAATTGTTTATGGTAATCGATTTTACAAATTATAGTTATTGTAAAAGGGGGGAAAGAAACAGATTATTGGGAAATTGAGATACTTTTGTTTTAATGATTTTGTAAATTTGAGATTTTTAAGCTTATGGGTCGGTTTGTATTAGTTAGTCCATGTGGTTTTGAGTTATTGAATGGTCATAGTCATACTGCTGTACTTGGGCCGACCAGTTTTAGAGGTGCAGTAAAGGAAATCTTTTTAATTTAAAGCTCAATTCTTTACAGCAAAAAAAATGGGTCTGTGTTTAGATGAAAACAGTCATTGTTTTTATATTTCAACTTAGACATGATGATGAGCAGCAGCAAGAAAACGATAATGTTTCTCCTGGACCATGTTCAGATCTTATGCTTGCATGTTCAGACATATATATATATATATATATATATATATATATATATATATATATATATATATCTTTTCCTCAACAGCTACGAGCCAAATTGAATCCAAAGCTTGAAACCTCACTTTCAGATTTATTAGAACTGTTCCCAAAGAGTAATTGAAGGGAAAGAAAAGGAAAATATTAACTGGGTCGTCTATGCGAATCCGACATCTTGACTTAATTTTTCACCATCTTTGTGTAAATGGGCTATGTTTTTCACTGAACTCTTAAGTTTAGGACAAGTAGGTCCCGTTTTATAATGATTCTGTTTTTAGTTTTCTATGTTTGAGAATTGGATTTAGTTTTAAGAAAAGTTTGAAGGCATAAAAGAACTTAACTTTTTTTATTTTTAATAAGTAGATTAGAAACAAAGAAATTATAGTAAAAATAGTGTTTATAAACTTAATTTTCAAAATAAGACCTAGTACTCTTAGGTTTAAAGAAGGGAGAAGGAAAGCCTCGGATTTTAACATGCCCCCATCATTCATGTACAATAATCACTATTATGTTACTCCAAAATTCTTAACCTAAAATCACAAGAAAAAGAATACGATAGTATTTAAAGTCACAAGATTCCTTTTTTTCTTTTCTATAATGTTAGAAAAAGGAGTTTCTGAGACTTGTAAACAAAATATTAGAAGCTAGGGAACAGTGTCTCATAAAATATAGTTTAATAAAATTGTACTTCGGAATTATGATCTAATGATTTGTAAGGGTTAGGAATGTTAGTTATTAACAAATTAACCTTCAAAACAGCTCTCAGCAAAAAGATTCTAAATTTATTTTCAATGACATTCTGTACAATCCAAGGCAAATTTCCTACTGAATCCCGCCTTTGGTGACAGAACCTTTAAATACAGGAAGGCTGAAGAAAATTAAACACGCACACACAAATACACACGCACTTCTTGAGTTATATCATTTGCAGCTTAGCCCTTTCTGTTTTCTAAATCATAATAGCATATATGAAGTTCAGATCATGGACAGTGAAGCTTCATTTATAAAAGCATCTCATCATGATGAACAGCTTTTGGGCAAACAGTGTGGTTGCTCATTTGCTCCATAGAACCAGTTAGTAACCAAGCAGGGCTTCAGTTCCGCACACTCTCTAATGGTTTCAAGATTATGTTTTCTAGCTTAGCACAGAAATTCTTGTAGAACTACAAGACCACACAAAACAAAACAAACAAACAAACAAAAAAAAAAAAATGGTAGTGTATAACAATAAATATATATGGAAGTATGTAGGATTTAAGCGTACTTATGCATTTTTTAGTTAATTATATCAAATTACCTTGTGATATTCTAGAGTATCTCCAGCAGCTTTGCGAACGTCGACCATAAAAAGCGATGGTGCCACCTCATAAATCTAGGAACAAGAAGTGAACTTAATAAGAAGTAGTTTCTAAGTACTTTATAAAACCTCGGATTATCAATCATTCATCATGTCTATGAGATTACCTCCAGCACAGCAGCAAACTGTGCAACCCTGTGTCCAGTCCTTTCCAACCTTGTCTGTAAAGAAATTTTCAATTCAAGTTGAAATTAATATGTAATTCCAAAACTATAACATAGTATTATACTTCCATTCGTCATAAGGGAAGAATAACAGTTGCACCTTGAAATTACGTGTGTGGACATTTAAACCCATTGTTTCTGCTACGGCTTCAATGGTTGACATTATAAAGTTAGCAGGTTTACAAGAAACAAAACGTGTTTGCCGCTTTATATAGTCCTGTCATGGAAAGGATATAATTTCAAAAGAACAAAATGAGGATAAGAAAATTGGTAAACGTCAGAATTCCAACAAGTAGGCATACAATACGAGATGGACACATTGTGGCCTGAGAGGATAATAGTATGGAGCTCTTGACGTTCTATATCAAAGAAGGGAAACAAAGCTTGACACGAGCTAACCTGTCCCCGGTCAAATAATGGTGACAGATTTAATCCTTGAGATAATGTTATCATCTCAAATGCATTCATTATCAAAGGACCGCCGTCACTTTTTTCTGACTGATCAGCTACATATTCATCCTGCAAAATGCAAATCCTGAGGTAAGCGAAGAGAATTAATTTAGTGCACAAATATGCATGAAAAACAAGTAAAATGTTAACAAGACCGGTAACACGAGCTTTAAACTTAAAGCAAATTAGAAAAAGGAAGAATGCATTTCATTGCTTAGAAAACTCTGTATAGTATGCCCCACATAAACCCCTGTGGTCACATGCAATGATTAAGAAGATCAAAAAGCAATTTAAACATAACTGCGCAGTTAGGCCATTTGTTTCATATGAAACTACTCTCGAATAAGGAGGGGTGGGTGGGTTCTGGCAGCTTCAAGTAGTTTTCATGGTTGTATATAAGCCCTAAATGTTTCCATTTTGAAGAGATGCAAAACCATAAATAGTGATAAAGGTAACAAAAACCAACCTCAATGTCATCAAAAACAGCCTGAACATCATCCAAGTTTACTTCCTCATCTTCTCCTAGTTTAGCAGGGATGTAGTTTCTTCTGAACCATGGATCTTTTCTAATTTCTTCAATTCGAATCCGCTGCAGTGCACAAATGAAAACCTCCGGTGAAAATCTTTAAAACAATATGAACAGACATTAAATCCTACATGATATGAAGAATTCTTTTTCTTTATTTATGTACTCCACAATGATGGTGATGAATGACAGAATTTCACATGAACTCATTCACCCAAGAAGACAAATATTTCCAACACCAGCAGAATAATGATACATCATTAAAACAAAAAACCCTATGGTCCCTGCCCTATGACGCAGATAAAGGCAGCAAATCCTAAAATAGTAAACTAATAAATAATGATTGAACTCGTTAATTTATGATGAACCAAAAATCTCACCATTGGAGAATTGGCAATAAAAATCTCTGAAACTGAAAAAACTCACAGTTTTAGGATTCGGATCAAGGATCTTCTGTATCAAGGACTTCGCACCAGATGAAAACCAATAGGGGCAGGAATACTCCGCTGCATGTATCTAGGCATCAGAAATGAAGTTGTTAGAAACTTATCATTCACAGTTGTGAAAGCGCTGAGCCATCATCTAATTTTGAATGCAAAAATCAGTTCATCCATGCATGCTTCTCAACCCCAGTACATCACAACAGAAAAGATATTAAAACAAAACCCCGTATTTCATAAATTGGATATATGTTGTAGATGTTGGCACCTAAAAAGCATTTTTGTATCAGGAAGAATGGTATTCTTATTTATAAATATGAGATAGTCATTGAATTCTGAGGAAACTATGGTGGTGTAAAGATTGGAAACAGACCTTCATATTTAGGGTAGGGAGATCTGTCTCTGAAAATGGAAGATATCCAGCCATTAGTACATAGAGGATGACTCCACATGACCATATATCTGCAGCTGCACCATCGTAACCCTGACCTCCAAGCACCTGCAAGGAGCAGTTTACATAATGGTTTTAAAAAAACAGAATGATAGATAAACATGAACATATTCCTACAAGAAAGAAACAAGATACCATCATTTACAATCCAATGAAACAGACCAAAGGAATGGAACCACCTACTTAAGAGCATTTTAACGATATACAGTACATCCATTGAGGCAAGGATGTCCTCACATCCTGCACAATCCTTAAAACTCACAAATCGTGAGTCTTTAACTTGTACTTATACTTTGACATTGCTTATGGATAATGTACCTCGGGTGCAACATAATTAGGAGTTCCACATGTTGTGTGAAGTAGCTCAACACCCTGATCAGAGACAAAGCAGAATAGGTTAGAGAAATGAGTAACGTGCAATTGACAAAATTTCTGTCATTCTAGATAACTGTCATTCTACATACTTGTCGAGACAGTGCACTCAGTCCAAAGTCAGAAACCTTCAGATTTCCATCAGCATCAAGAAGAAGGTTTTCAGGCTACAACAAGGAAATAAATGATTAATTAGGACCAGAACATTTGAAACAGTTTTTTGCCAGAACCGTGAACATTTAAACAATATTCTCTATTTAAAAGTTTTGCACCTTAAGGTCCCTGTGGTACACACCCTTGCTGTGACAATGAGCAACTGCATCTATCAGTTGTTGAAAGTACCGTCTAGACTCAATTTCTGGAAGCTTCTTTTGAAGAACCTGTGCAGATCAATTATACATAATCATAATTATACAGTTCCAAAACTCACCAATCTGGAGGATGATAATAATGTTCAACTATTTAAGACAGGAAAGCCATACGATTTTATCATATAGTTCACCTCCAGAGACAAACTCAAGGATAATATATATCTTTGTCCGGCTAGCCAACACCTGGAATTTAGGGGGAGATATCATAAAAGATGCCAATAGCAGGAAAGTAATTACAGATAAATCCCACAAGTAATTTGATATTGTCAAGAAGCCATAAGTGGTACCTCATGCAGTCGGACAATATGTGGATGCCTGACAATTTTCATTATTGATATCTCCCTCTTAATCTGAAAGAGAATTTACAAAAGAAAAATTAAATTAACGAAATATTTAGAACATGAAGCAAAGGGCAAGTTTCATTATATATAAGTAATAGCAGCATCCTTCCAGACATGAATACTGCAGACTTATTGAATTCATCATGACTTTAACGGGCAGAGGAGAAGCAAATAATCGTGCCTAAGCTCTGAGTTTGTTCATTTCTTTATTTCTGTGTAGTTTTCATTCATGAGGAAATACTGATTATCCAGAAGTTTGATTCCTGATCATGTTTTGAGCTTAAACCATGGCAAAATTCATCACCTCCTATTGATAATCCTTTGTATATACTCATAACTTCCTTATTAGAATGATAGTTAATGTGAATCTTCAAGTGAGTAGTGACTCCATGTGCCTTACCTCCATAATAGGTTAAATATCCGAGTGCTAATTCACGTAAGGGAAAGTGGGGTTAAAAATAGATTTCATGATGTTCAGTTGACCAAAAAAGAGATGCCCAACAAGTCCGGATTAATAATACAATTGATTCAGCATCGAGTTTCATATTAAAAGCATATGCTGTCCTTTTAATATGAACATGGAAATAATACTCATTAGGCAGCACTATGACATTAAATCCTTCCCGATATTTATGAAGAATTCAGGTAAGTACCTGATCTACCATTTTGTGCTTGAGAATGCTACTTTTGGCCAAAACTTTTATGGCCACACTCTCTCCCGTCTCCGTGTTACATGCAAATTTAACCTTGGCGAACGTCCCTTCGCCGACAGTCCGCCCCACCTCATACTTCCCAAGTTTTCTAGTTAGTCTCTTCATGATCGCATTTTCGAGAAGAAAACACACTCCGCGATAGTTGTCAACTAAGAAAAAGCATCCAACATGACACACAAAATAAACCTCAATCGACTCAATTCAACAAGGAGCCATCAAATAAGAAAAAGCAAGTCCACAATTATTCAATTCCAAAACTTAAAATTAGCGTGAATTGAACGGCCGAGCCTGAAATCGAATTCGAATAATACACCTCAGCTTTATGCAAGTCCTTATTCCGCTATGCACTCAAATTCTCTTCATGCTCAGAAACACAATCCTCTTAATATTCTTCTTGTCTCAGCATAGATATCGAAAATTTGAAACAGCTGCAGGGAAATTGATCGGAATCAACCAACAGAACAATCTGAAAGCAGAGGAAAGCACAAATCGTACAGATTTAAATTGGTAATTAGAACGAAAATGTGAGGAGCACCTGGAAGAACAACAATTGGGGGAGCTAACTACAAATACACCGGGGTGAGATACTTACCGGAATTGAGTTAATCACTGGAGAAGGAGGAGGAGTTGATATCGGGACGACGAAGAAATGACAAAACAAGCAACAAACGGAAGTATGATCGAAAAAAATGGGTTTGGTAAGAGAAGGTGGGCATTCTCAAAAGGGGAACGGTAAGCCAAATAAATTTGATGGCACTATGTAAAGCAATGTACAAAAGCGCAAGTGGCGGATTGTGCCCCCAACTCCTCTGCTTTCTACGTTTCAGAACGTGAGGTTATTAGCTTAACTCATTCTTATTTCAATATTTCTTTTTTTTTTTTTAATTGAGAGTTATTTGTGCCAATCATTTTAATATGACCATCTCTATCGTGATACAAATAAAGATCCCAATAGACATCAGGATTACGGTAAACATGATCATCTCTAACGTGCCTTCTACGTAAGCAAAGGTTAGATTTCATATATTTGTTGGGTAGGTTATTAATCATAAAGATATCTGTGAATGAGTCCTCTATAAAAATAAAAAGATAAAAAAAAAAAAAAAACTCTTTAATTGAAGATAAATTTATTAGGGATATTTGATGTCTTAAATTTAAATTAAAATGTTGAGAAGCAATGGTGAGAGAAAGAAGAAAAAATGATAGATATGCAAACTTTAATAACCAACATCATTAATTAACAAATAGTTACTAAAGAGAGGTAAAAAGTTTTGATTTTAAATATAATAAATTACACCATTAAGTACATAAATTCAACACCCACGGCAAGTCTATTGTATCTTTTCAGGGCTTTTTATACTCATGCCCTAATTAAAGAGGTCAAATTACAATAATAATGTCTTTAAAACACATTATTTCCATATTTGTGTCTTTTGATTTTTATTTTTTAAAATGCTAGAAATTAATGGGGTATTAGAGACTTTTGGACTGATTTTTATGTAATATTGTAGCATATTTGGCTATTTATATTTTCCAAAATTTTCAAAATCTATCACAAAAGAAAATTTTCATTTCCATAAAATTTATGAGATTTTATTTTTTTCTAATTTGTCTTACAAATTTTTCTTTCTACAAATTTTGAATTTTGACTTATAATTCATAATCTCCAAATTCAGTAGATTGCATATAATACATAATTATAATATCAAAATTTTGTTTTCATCTATGCTTTTTTTTTTTTTTTATTTACACCAGTTTTATTTCAAATATATAGGAGTTTTTTCAAATATATACAATGTTTATTTCAAATATATGTAGAACAATTACAAATTTAAGGTTGTTATTTAATATATACCTTTTACTATAATTTTGGCCTCATTTCTATTAAGATATGTATTTCACTTATTTTGTCACATCTATCCATGTATATTCAGTCATTTTGCAAATAAATGCCTCATATTATATAACAATAATGCTAGGGCAAATTGGAAAATTCATCCTTAAACTATGGTAGATGTTGCAATTTTCCGTTGTAGTTAAATGCTTTGTTTGAAGAAGTTTCATAGTAAATTGAAACATAACCACCATAACGTATTTTCTAAGATTTAGGGTATATAACATATTCGTTAACAAATAAAATAAGGAACAATTAAATGGAAAAAGATGGTGATCATATATTTCGTAATTAATGATTAATTAAAAAAAACTCTCTAAATAATTAATTTTCAATTTATTTTGATTTCCTTTAATATTTTAATTATAAAATACTACAAAAATTAAATAAGAGAGAGAATGTACTACAAAATTAAATTTGTCCTAAAAATCTGCAAAAATCTATTTTGAAATATCGTAAGTTTAAGTTATTTATGAAATATGGCTCGTGAAGTAGGTTGATGTTTAAATCTTTCTATTTTTAGTTTCTGATAGGATAGATTAGGGAGGGAGACCAATACAAGGCTTTGGTAAAAGTAGTTTAAGATTGGACGGTAACATGATTTTTCCTTTCTTTTTTCCTCTTATTCTTCTTCTTATTATTATTTTAAATCATACATCATTAAAACCAAAAACTAATAACAAGAAAATTTCTCATTAAGAATCAAGGACATCTATCTAGAATAAACATCTTCCCAACAAACATCACAATCTCCCTCTTCAGAGAAAGAAATTTGAGGATCAAAAAGATTAACACCAACGTACACCACAGAATGTGCGATAAAATTACAAGAATGATTACAATAACCAAAGTTAACTTCACCAAAACTCTTGACGACCGCAACTGTGGCATCTACTAAGATAATATTAGGATCATTTAGGGTCCAAATAATATTTATCGAGGCTGATTCCACTAATAGAGGTTGACATGCCTTCCAATTCAAACAAAGAAGAGAATATAGGTCAAGTTGAATAACCTCTCATTTCATCGCCATAATAGGCCACCCCTATCGAGACTTTTGAACATAACGTAGATAAGAGAGTTTCGAAAGTCATGGACCACTTAGCTTCCTATATTTGCACCAAAAGACATCTACATTGAGTTTCGAACAACAACATCCGAGAGAGGGGAGACCATCTTTCCTAAGTCACTTGACTCTCAAACCTCGTTGAATCAGGCCTCACAATTGCATTGACAAGATCAATAAAAAGATAATTGACAATCATTTTGCACCAACATGATTATATAATCCTTAAATAATGAAGTCAAATATTGTGTAAATGTTAACATGATAGAGTTGTTGCCCATAAACAAACTATCACCATCATGAACCATTTTTCTCTCTCTCTAATCCATAGCACATTGCCCTAGCCTCTTCCCTCTCTTAAAATATATTTCTATTTCTTAAAAAACCTAAAAACGAATAGAATCGACTAGTTAGTCGTCGATCAATGATTGACTAGACTTATTTAGAGCCAACAATCTAAGTCATTGGATTGTTCTATTTTATCTAGAATAGTATGAAAATAGAAATATTTCGTGTGAGCTCATTGAGTATCCTTGGTTCTTGATTTTTGGAGTATTTCCTTATTCATTTTATGTTTATTGAAAGAAATTGTCAAAAAAATCCATAATTTTTGTTGCAATTGTATTGCAAGACAGCCGGACAAATTTTCATATGAGGAAAGAAATCAGAATTGCAACAGTTTTAGAAAGGATTATCCAGCAATTTATGACTCGATTATCAGTGATTTTATCGGTCGAAATTTTTTTGAAGAAACCCTAACATGAAAACTAAAAAAAGGGCATGAAATCAATAATGGCTCAGACACAAGCATTCAACATTTTTACTTATTGCACAATTTTTTGTTTTTCAATTTCTCGTTTCTTTTGTTCTTCTAATACTATTCAGTTCTTGTTACTCTCTATTCAATCCACCCTTATCGAAAGATTTAGGGCATTTAGGACCAACAATCCTTGAAAGATGAAGTTGGGTTGATGGATGAAAGTTATAGTAAACCTCTCGAGTTTAGTTTCTTTTCTTTACTTTGTTTTTTGGGGGTTTATGTGATTTACAATTCTAGCACTATTTTGATTAAGTTATTTAATTTTGTATTTTCCTTCATATTTATTGGACTTTATTAAGTTTCTCTCAAGAACAAATTTTGTTCATATCTTTTTATCAATTTAGTACAAGTCCATCATTGATATTTTCCTTCGCTATTATCTTACTTTTACTATGTTTTTCTCTTCAATTATAGTTTTCTTTTATTTCTTCATGAGTTAAACCCTTCCTTAGTATTAAAAAAATGTAAATACTTGAAGGGAAGAGAATAAGTCATCTTTCATGCGCAAAAAGTAACTTTGCCTATTCCTATAGCATAGTTTGTTTATATTGACTTTATTTACATTATTAATCTAGATTGACCACCTAGATTAATATTTTAAAAAAATTGAGTTTGATACTGAGAAGATTAAATATAATTTGGTTTTTATAAAATCAATTTTAGAAAAGAAAAAAAAATTAGGCATAAGCCTTTGTTTTTTACCCTAGATATTAGGAAAAATCTTGAGGGCCTTGGATTATGTTTTATTCATCTAAGTTCTCATTAACTATAAACATATAGGTTTAATGGATTAAACTCTTAAAGATGCTTCATAGAAGATTTAATAGGTGTTGAGTCAGATATACAATGATAAATTTGAGTCAAAATTGCAATTGCATAAAATATGACATTCTCTGACCAAAGAATATGAGCATGTTTGAGATCGTTTTTTATTTTTGTTATCTTTAGTTTGTTTTCACACACATAATCATCTCCCAACTATTTTTGTTAGTTACTTTGTAAATGCATTCTTGCTAAAAGTCTTGCTGATCTTAGAATTTTTGTTACATATATTCCCTTGAGTACGATATCTTGAGTACTTTCTGTATTAGTTGCTAACATTGTGTGCTTGCATTGATGCTAGAGACTATTTTACTTTCATAGGGGTTACATATTTCAAGGTTGTGTCATGACATTCATCATCTCCCAACAACCATTGATTTGATCCATTAAAGACTGACTAACAATCTACCTAAAACATATAGGTTAATGATAATGATGTGTTTAAAGCTCATCAATTACACCTATAAAATCTTTAAGATTAAATTTACAGCAACCAAAAATTATATTTGAAATTATGATTGATAATATTGTCAAGATACATATATTATAGGAAAATAGTTCGTAAAGATTTTTATTGTATAAGAAATACATACATGTATTGATATTTGTGTTTGTACATTTTTTAAATATCTCTTCGTGTAGTACAATTGAAGTGAAAAATGATGATTTAAACTTCTAACTTTTTATAGAGGACTATTAATATCTTGATTTTACATGTTTTTCTATACTATGAATAAGGTGTAATTTGAGTTATAGATTACAATCAGCCGTGGGTGAAATTTGTGTTTTGTTTGTGTAATATAACTTACATATGTGTCCGTTATGTTCCAACAAAATGGTATCTAAGTTTATTTTATAGTTATATGGAAGCCAACAGTTGCCATTCAACTTTTAATGTTCAATTTTAGCAAATGTGTTATTATTACCTCATTATCTTAATTTTAAAAAATGGCTTACATTATATATCATTCAAGTGTGCCTTGATTTTGGTTGATTTGATTTCACAAGTCAAATTTCAATAATTTTTACATTGAAGTTTATACATTAATCGAGAAACTTCATCTTTTCATTTTTATCTCTTTCTCTCTTCCTTCCTCAAATGTTTCTTATGACTTCATCTACTAGCTACCACCGATGACCAACTCCAACGACAATCATCTTCCACAACATGCTCTGACGACCACCTCAGATGCCCGACTCTAATGACCACCTTAACATCCGATAACAACCACTATCGAAGACTACTACCACCTCACTTTGGTGACATGACCACCTTCAAATGGTTAAACTTTGAAAACTATTTCTAGTAAAAACCACCTCCAACAATCATCTCCAACAACCACCTCCAACGTCCAACTTTGCTTAACTACCATCTTTGGTGATCAACTTTGACAATCACCTTCGATGACCAACTCTGACCACCAACTTCATCAACCATCTCCAACAACTAACGCTAACGACCAACTCAATCGATCATATGCTAAAAAAACAAAACAAAGATATTTAGCCAGTGAAAGTATGTTTTTAAATACAAAATTGAAATTATTACTTATAATGTTTAAGAGTCAATCTGATATAGTCATTTAACATTAATAAAAACACATTAAGCATATACTCAAACCAAGTAAACTTGTTTATAAAAATATTTTTGACAAAATATAATCAAACACATTTATATTTTTTGTTTTAAATAGATTTTTATAAAACGTGTTTAAATATGAATAGTTTTTTGAAAAACATTTTCCTACCTACTCGAAAGCTCAAACATGAATGGATACCATCATCATTGCGCAGGCATTCCACCTCTTTAATCGGCAATAGAGGATTTTACCAACATGGTTAAGTCAAGCCATAGCGCCATTTTAATATCACTTGTTCGGGCAACAGATCTATAGATATCTCCATAATTGTATGATTTGTCTACTTCAAACATAAACCCTCGTGGCTTTACTTTGGTGATAGTTGTGGGACTTCAATCACATTCTCGGTAACACATATATGCATAATAAACCCTAACTTGTAATTTGACATAAGATACTATAAAAATCCCTAAACCCCTTGATGTCCTATCCTTTGTTTTTACACACATGTCATACTCATACATTCCACTAATGTGAAGATGTATTGTAATTTTATTGTTTATATGAAACAATAGTATTTTATCTATCTCAAGTACAATGGTTACATATAAAAAATTGTAAAGTATATGTGAAGATTTTGAGTTGCTATCTTGATTGAGTATTAAAAATTTAGAAAAAAATATGTGCGATTGAAGGGCTAAAAAAAAAGCTTAAAAATCATACTTTTCTAGATACCCCTAACTTAAAAACTAAACTTTGTACCCCAAATATGTACTTTGTAGCTACTCCAAATTAAATAACTTTGCACTCCAAACACAGATTTCCTAACTCAACAGACATTTACAGACATGTTAGCTTTTGACTTCATAACTCAACTAAATGGCTCGATCATTTTCTTAAATAATTTTTTATTGATAGCATCATTAATGAAATATATATATATATATATATATATAAAACATATTTATTTCTTTTTTAAACTCTGCAATATATATAGAGGTGGAAAGATTTAAATGACTTTTTTGTTGATGATATATGTCTTGACTAAACGAATTATGCTAAGATTAATATAATATAACATGTCAGATTGATAAAATTTAAGTAATGCAGCATAATGTAGCTATTGATACATGATTGACCTTATTGATCAAAAAGTATCCTTAAATTAAACATAAGAATTTTTATGATCACACATTCTAACTTCCATAATAGACTACAAAAGTTTCTCCTTCACCCTTTCTTTATCCTCCTATCGATTTTGTTATGAAAGGACAAGACTATTTTAGAAACTTTTTTTATATTTGTTGCATTAATTGTGGAAAAGAAAAAATAGTAAAAATAGTGAATAAAATGTTTGTTGATCTGTATTATAGACAGCTCAATGTTTATTCTTTACTGTAAGAAACTTTTTTTTTAGCAGTAATGGTAGATTCAAAATTATAACTTCTTAATCAAGACTAAATTCTTATACCTTCAGACTTAAAAAAAATCTTATACCTTCAGTTGAGTTATGTCTAAAAATATTAACAATAATAATTGAACTGAATTGGGTTTGATTTGATTATATAGATTGTGTATTTTTACGTCTTCACTATCTATTCTCATAAATGATATTCCTTCGAGATCCTTTTGTCTTGCAAGAGGCATTTGCCAAAAATGATCTATTATCTTTGTTCCTCATTGGACCTGAGGGTTTGACAACTCTCTTTAACTTGGCTCTTGCTCGAGGGTCAATTTAGGATATGGGTTGTTGGATTTTATGTCCTAAAACTCTTGGATAGTAAATGTTATCAATTGATCATCATCAATAAATAGTTATTGATGTTAATTTAATAAATGTTATTGATTGTGTTATTTTCTATTTTGTCTTAATAACACTAAATCCAATAAACTAACATCAAAGGTTGTCTTATGAGTCTTGAACTATATGCGGAGACATACAAGGATCAATGTTCAAAAAACAACCTAAAAGGTCTATAGTATAGGGATAAGGCTGGGTACCTTTTTCTTGGTGACACTATGGATACGATCCACTTTGTATTTGATACAAACGCAATGATCCGACGCATTCATATAGGTGACACGCGTATCCTATACAATGAGTTTGCATAAGACTGGACCCCGAAATAGTAATCACTAGATGTAACGCCATTAACTAGTTTAGTTCCTATTTCAATTGGATGATCTAGGCAACTTAGTCTTAATCCTGAGTGTATTATGAACTCCTGTTCATGAGGGATTATCCTTTGATTTGTATGGGTGAGAGTGGTCAGTTTGCCTACTCAATAAGCCTACCATTTTGGGGACAAGACCGAGTGAGAAGTTGGGAACATAATAATACAAGATGGAATTAATTCCTTCCCGACTTTAGGGTAAGTAGATGAGTCTTTCCTTAAGTGGTGTCTCTAGGACTTGAACAAAGGGCCCTACCCTCTTATTGACCCGAGAGAGATTTCTGTTTATTGGCTGGACCATGAACAGGTTGTTCATTAGAGGAGCACTAGTACTTAAGGATACCGAGGTAACCTAAGGGTAAAATGGTAATTTGACCTAGTTGGTGTTATGGACACTCATGAAGGACTAACTTGCTGTTATTGGCCTATATCTGTGGACACAAAAATATATTTATAGTGAGAAGATTGCAGTTGTGAGTCTTTAGTGGAATGTACCCACAGTTAACGAATATTGATTAATTTGGTTAATGAGTTTAGTTAATTAATCTCATGTCGTTTGAGCTTCTAATCTGCAGGTCTACCATGTCCTCTTGTTAGCTCACTAAAAGATGTTAAAGAGAAATTATTTGAATTGTTCAAATCAATTTGAGGAAATTGTATATTAATGTGATTAATATGTAATTGATTATGGATGTGATCTATAATTTAAATTAAGTTGGAGAGAAATATTTGAATGAGATTCAAATATTTAATTCAAGTGGATTAGATTCATAAAGAATTAATTAAATAAATTAATAGAGAGGTGAAGTGATGCACATAAACATACGATATTTACTTATGTTAATTAAATATATACGTTAAATTGGATTTAATGTATAGATGATTATTTGATTAATGTGCTAATTAATTAAATAAACATTATTTAATTAATTAAGCATAAGGGTAAATAGAAAAAGACTTGGAGAAGGGGCTAACCCTTCTCCATATAAATTCTTCCTTATGGCCCTTTTAGGGTAAGAATTTCATTTGGTGAATTTACCCTAGCTACCAAAACAAAATCCTCTCTTTACTCTCTAAGAGAAATCTCTCTACCTCTTCCTCTTCATTTAATTGAATACCACCTATCCTTCTATTGGAATCCTTAAGAATAACAAGATTATTCTCGTGGTTATGTCCAAGTTCGATCGAGAAGAAGTTTATGGCAAGGTCGAAAGGATTTGTCGTGGAGCTTGGGAATCTTCAAAGGTAAGAATGGTTTTCTCTTAGTTTCCCTTCTTCAAAGCATGTTATTTCATATGTTTGTCCTTCATATATTCTGTTTTAGAACAATTTTTTTATTCAAAAATCAATTTTTGAGATGCAAGGTATTCACATGCTTTCACTCGGGATTCGATCCCTACAATTGGTATCAGAGACAATTTTTTGCATCTTCATTCTACATGTTTTTTAAACAAAAATCATTTTAGAGGTGGATTTTTAAATCTGCATTTTTGAATGAAGGTTTGTAAGATTAAGTGTTTTCTTGGCACTTAGATTATTTTTAATGTGATTAAAATGTAAGGGCTCATTGTATTTTTTGGTATTTATTTTTTGTTTTGAGTCTGTAAGTTTGTTCGATCGAAAAAGCGAGTGTTGCTGAAGAGATCGGGAAAAACGAAGGTGTTCGAGACAAGTTTGGAGTAGAAAACGCACAAAAGAGGGGTGTTTTGCCTTTCAGCATCGCAACTGTAAACCCTAGGCCTTAATATTCCTATTAAGCATGTTTCAGTTAATGTATTAAGCATGTTTTTAAATTTTTTTTTTTTTTTTTTTTTTTTTTTTTTGCATGGGTGGTCGTTGTGGGCTGTTCGGAGTGAGGTTAGGAGGTCTTGGTGCTTGAGGGCTATCTTGAAAAGTAGAGATAGATTCAAACATCTAGTTCGTTTGATGATCGACGATGGACGATCTTGTTTTGTTTGGTAGGATCCTTGACTGCTAGAGGACGCGATTTTGGATTCATACTGGTTTAGGTGGTTCATAATGCAAGAAGTAGTTTGGAAGCGCAGTTGTCGAAGTTCATGGATGGTGAGGGAGGTTGGAGGTGGCCTACAGTGTCTTGGGAGCTACTTGAGATCTAAGGTCTTATCCAGGCAGTGGAGCCTAAGATGAGGGGGGAGGATTATTGGGTTTGGGTGTCGGATGATAATGGTCGATTTTCTATCACTAGTGCTTGGGAAAGTATACATCTGCATCGTCCTAGGGTGTCTTGGGCTGGTATTTTGTGGGCAGGGGATGGTATTCTGCGTCACTCTTTCTGTGCGTGGTTAGCAGTGAGGGACAGGTTGGGTACGCGGGGTTGGTTGAGGAGTTGGGTTGTGTTGTCAGAGAGGGGGGTTCTTCTATGTAGGGGAGGTGTGGAGTCGCGGGATCATTTATTTTTTTAGTGTGGGTTTGGGAGAGAGGTGTGGTCTAGTATGTTGCGTCAGTTGGGTTCGACGCATCAGGTGGCAGGTTGGGATATAGAGTTGAGTTGGGTGTGTCGAGTGGGGTCGGGTAAGGGGGTGCGTAGTAAGTTGTTCCGTGTTTTCTGATATGCTTCTATATACTACATCTGACAGGAGCGCAATTGGCGGCTTCATGGAGGTCGACTAAGGTCGGTGTCTACTCTGGTTCATCTTATGGTCTCTACGGTTCGTGCTCGTACTACTTTCTAGCGGGTTGACCTTCTTGGTCTTATCTAGTGTGTGTGTTCGGATGTTTTTTCTTTTTTTTTTTTGAACTTCACGTTGTTGTTCTCCATTTTGTTGTAGCCCTTAGTTTGTGGGGTTTTAGGTTCTTTTCTTTGCCTTTCTCCCTAGTGGTTTGCAAGTGTGCTTTTATGTGTTGGTTTTGTTCTGGTTTTATCATGTTGGCTTTGTTTTGGTTTTGTTGCCCTGTCTTTGCTTGTGCTTTATCGCTTTGATGCCTTAATCTTGAGCTATGGGATCCCCCTTGTTGTTGTATAATAATATCACCTATTTTTTAAAAAAAAAATGTTAGAGGCTTAGGAGTTTTAGAAGGAAAATATTCTAAGTATTGAAGCCTAGGCTCTTAGGTAGAAAGGGGTGCAAGGTGACGTCTAGTAGTAAAAAGGAAAAATGGCTAAGTGTGAACCATGCATTTAGAGCTATGTGAGCTTGTTGAAGGCCAGCGTGAGAGATGCGGCAGTCTACCTTGTCTAAGGAATGGTAGGAGATGAAGAGATTGAATCCCAAACGGAAGCGTGTGATCGTCTTGCAATTTTGTTTTCAATTTTTCATAAACAAAATACGGTATAAAGATGATAACATAATAGATAAACAATCAAATTAGCATGCATTTAAGAGAAGAAAACAGGGAAGAGTTAAACCTTGCCTTTGTAGATTCCCAAATTCTTCACGATTCCCTTTACATCTTCTCTGGAACGTCTCTTCGATGATCAAGGAATACCAAGTGAGTTATTCTCTAAGATCTCAAGAATTAGATGTGTAGTCTCCAAGACTTGGAAGAGGAAGAAGAAGTAGTAGAGAAAAGAAGAGAGATTTTGAGAAAAGTAGTAGGAAACTAAGATTCTTCCCAATTCAACTGTGTCATAAACATGGGCCATGAAGGCTTATTTATAGAGAGGAGGGGTGACCCCTTTCTCCTAGTATTTCCTATTCCTACTCTAGTTCTAAATTAATTAAATAACTTTTATTTAATTATTTAGTCCAATAATTAAATAACCATATATATTAAATCTAATTTAATATATATAATTAATTAATAAATGAATAAACATCACATGTTTATTTATCTCTACTTCTAAAAAATTAATTAATTAACCATTAATTAATCAATTAAACGACTATATTAAATCGTATTTAATATAGAATTAATTAACATATAATTTTCACATATTTATATGTATATATCTTTTTAGTATTTGAATCTTATTCAAATATTTTCTCTCTTAATTATAGATCACATCTATAATTAACCATATTATATTAATCTCATTAATATGCAATTGATTTGAATAATTCAAACAATTCCTCTTATATATTCTTTAGTGAGCTAACAATGAGACCTTATAAACCTACAAATTAGAAGTTTCAATGATATAAGATTAATTAATTAAACTCTTTAATTAAATTAATCAATTTTCATTAATTACTGGCCAGTCCACTAAAGACGATAGTTGCACTTTTTGCATTGTAGATTTATTTCTATGTCCACAGATAACAAGAAGTCGACCCTTCACAAATTGCTCATAACTATGGCTTGGTCAAAATACCATTTTACCCCTGTAATTACATTTAATTCTTTAAATACCACTGATCTCTCTATGAATAAATAGCTTATATTCCAACTATAAACTAACACCTCTCGAACCAGTGAGAGGTTGGGGTCTTAGTGTTCAAGACTCGGAATCAGCTATTAAGGGAGCAGTTTATCTACTTTCTCTAAGGTCAGGAAAGAAGTGAATTTCATCTTGTGTAGTTGTGTTCCTAGCTCCCTACTCAGACAAGTCCCCAATAATTGTAGGCTTGATGAGTTGGCTAACAAGGTCACTTCACCCATAAAAATAAAAGGATTTCCCTCATAGACAGGAATTCACAACTCACTCAGGATTAAAGTCAAGTCATATATGGTCATCCTAGTGAAGTGTAAGTCTCTTCTAGCAATGGTGTTATATAGAAAGACTATTCATTTTGTAGTCCGATCCTATATAAACTCTTTGTATAGAATACCTCCACTCACATGTCTCCACATGAAAGATCAGGATCAAATTATTTGTAACACTTTACAACAATTGTAACATCTACAATGCAGACTCTATTCATAGTATCACCAGGATAAGATACCTAACCTATCCATCTACTACAGACCATTTAGGTTAATAAAATACATCTTATTTTATTAGATATATAATTTGTCATTACAAACTACAAGATACACTCGATTTAGACATTAACTCCAACAGGAGAGACGCCAAGTCAATGGCAAGACAGGCCTCGAGGCATAAGCTGTGTGTTGATTAAGGGCCAAGCCTGGGCGCCGAGCTTGTGAGGCAATGATCGAGAAGTTAAGGTGTGTGCGGCAAGACAAGGACGTATGCGTAGACTTGAGGGGACATCGAAGACTGCAATGAAGGCTTAAAAGTATGATGAGCAATGTGTGTTAACGCATGGTCTTAAGCCATGAGGGCAAGAAGCAAAGGTTGGAGACACATTGGCCAAAGAGGGGCCTATGCATTGCAAGCTAGGCCATGCGATGGTTTAGTAGCCTAGTTGGTGAAGAGATGGAAGACTTCAGCTTAAATACTAAGCTTAGTGGGCTAGCTGTTGTGCTTAGATGCTTTAATCATGCTTAGTGGGCTAGTTGTCACCTTAAGCATGCATGATGGTCATGCACTCACAAGTATAAAAGTAAAGTAGGAAGAAGGGAATAGTTTGGCCAATCCATTGGTGCTGAGAGAGAAGAATTTCTACTGACGTGAAGCTTGGATGATGCTGAAGGAGAGCTGGATCTGCTAAGAAGAATTACCCACGAATTTAAGTTGAAGATTAAAGAATCTTTTAAGTGTTTCGAGCTTTTGGATAATCAGGTAAGGTAGGAAGATTGATGAACTTTGAGCTTGATTAGAGGAATCTAGAGCTCATATTTTGATTTAAGGAAGTTTAGATGTTTATGATCGAGTTTATAGAAGGAAATTTCTTGAGATAATGCCTAGAATTTAAGTTATTCATATGAAAATTTGAAATCTAGAAATTGGTGGTTGAATAAGCAGGCAGTTGCTTCCGAGGAACAAGCAAGTAGCTGAAAACCCTGGTTGAGCGTTGTCAAGCGCAAGCATGAGCATGCTTGAACACGAAGCACTAAATGGGTGTATATGTGAAGTAAGTGCACAGCCGCCAAAGAAAGAAGCCACTAACTGAGAACGCCGCGAAGGTGCAGGCACGCACACGACGTGTTATTATGGTGCGTGCGGCTTAACGCCTAGGTGCACATTGTAGCCGCATGTCACCCACTAGCTAATTGAGAGGAAAATTTGGCAAAGTATGGGATGCGTTAGACTAAGTCGATGATGAGTGTGGCAATTGCTCTGAGTTTAATGTTAAGCTTTATTGTCTAAGCTAAACTAAAAAGGGAGCTAGTGGCATTAACCAAGAGTATTTATCAATGTTACAGGAAAAACACCAATAGAAGAAGCCTATCGCCCATGAGGAAGTAGCCCAAGACTGTGAGTGACTAAATTTATAAAAAAAAAAATTCTCTTATGAGTTCCAACGCATGAATTACTATTGAGTTATTTTTTCAATATGTTTTCTTAAAGATATACCATGCATGAGTTTTAGCTTGATGATGAATTTTCTAAGCAAACATGATTTCTTTAAACTCTTCTTTGATGCATGCCATAGTATGATAGTGAACATATGAATGCATGGTTTAACTTCTCTAACAATGAGTTTTGTGAAGCATGTGTCAACTAGCATTCATTTCCTCATGTTAAGTATTTTACGATGAATGCGTTAAAGGCCTATTTTACTGGAATGCTTAATGTTTCAGAGTTGAGCTTCGTTCTTAGAGGATGATTTATGATAATGTGATGAGGAATTTGATACCGAAGGACTAAGAGAAGATATCTAGCCTTCCTAGTACCTAAGGTATGATGGTATCCAGGGCATTACCACATGTACATAGGTATTAATTGACGTTGGTTGTGTTAAGATTACTCTGCACCAACTAAGGACTTCAACGGTGAGTGAATGAGCAAAAAGGTTTTCCTCAACTAAGGCTATGTGATAATAATTTCTGTTTGAGGTTTCAGGGTTTAAATGTTTTATTTATTTGATAATAGTGAGTATGAATGTTTTAAACCCTGAAGTTTTATGGAAGTTTATGTTTACTTAATGTTTAGTAAATATGTTTTTAAAATAGTCACTCATTGGACTAGTAGCTCACTCTTTACGATGTTTTCCTTTTTTCCAGGTAGCGGTCAACTCCCTAAAGGATAGTTTGTTCTGCTAGTCTGCAACTCGAGGTGTGCGTTGAAGAAGAAGGAAGAAAAAAGAGAAGTTTAGGTGGTTTAGTAGTCTTTTCTTTACTTTTGGTCATCATGTACTTACTAGGAACTGAGGAGAGTACTATTTGGGACCCACTGTTTGTGTGAATGTAATTAAGCTACTATACAAGTATAAACCTATGCACTTGTTTAAATTCCTTCAGTAGGTAATGAATGGGAAAAGATAAATATCATGCTTATCAGGTGACTATGACTTCGATGAACGGATAAAGAAGGATGAGGATGAGCAATTGATGTCATAAGAGAGTTGGCATCAAATGTCATCACATCTTCTCCTAGGATAAGAGAGAGGGTCCCGGGAGGGGGTGTGACAACAATGCTGCAAGGCGAGGTGATACACAAACTGATTCGTAGCATCGTCACGTTGCCCCTTAGTGTCGTGACGTTCCAAGTATGTGATAGACCTTGACGGCACGCGCGATAAAGAGGCTGCTGAAAGGTTGGGTTTTTTTTTAC
Organism: Benincasa hispida; assembly: GCF_027475165.1. Lineage (NCBI taxonomy): Eukaryota > Viridiplantae > Streptophyta > Magnoliopsida > Cucurbitales > Cucurbitaceae > Benincasa > Benincasa hispida. The sequence goes on along the minus strand of NC_143479.1, from coordinate 23,968,858 downwards.
CTTTTTTTTATTTTTAAGATTAATTAATTAAATTAATATAAAAGTTATAATAATTTAATTAATTAGTTTTGTTTTAGGGTGCCCAAATTGTTCTAATTTTTGTTGTTAAATTAATTTAAATATACATTGGATGTACGTTTAAAATAATGTTTGGATTCATATTACATATTGTATGTCATATAGATTCAAAAAATTCTCACCTTAGGATAAACATGTTCATGCATCATAATTAAATATAAGGGTTATATTTTATGGATGCATGATTAAATTAGCATGCTCATGCATCATAATATAAGTGTTACATTATAAGGATGTATGATCACATTAAACATGTTCATGCATCATGCTATGTTATAATTGTTATAATGAATGGTGAAATACTGTATGTGAATGCTTGAACTTCATGTATAATTAATATAAATGTTATATTTATAAAATGAAAATTGAATTTGCATTGAGCATGACATTACTTAGATAAATATAATTGTTGTATTTATTCAATATCATTAGATGCAAATTTATATGTTTTAATAAAGCATTAAAATATAAGTGTTATGTTTTTACTGTGATAGATTAAAATCTATAATCAAGAGTTGCACACAAACATAGGTCCAAATTAATTTTAAATGGTTTAAAATTATTTCACCTAGACTTATATTAGAAGTTTTTCTAATAAGATTAGAAATAGGTTAATATTTTAATTTATTTTAATAGGATTAAAATGAATTCCGTTAAAAGATTAAGTTTAGAAAATAATTGCCCATTGAGATCTTTGTCTATGAACGTTCTGTCTAGACGAGGGTATTTAAGCTAACAGAAACAGACCACCTCCACCTGGGAACTGACCTGGAAGGTGAATTGGGCAAATATTGTATAAGCATGCAATAAATTAATTGATTTTATTAAAGAGTCTAATATATAAAATCAAATATTATTAAAAAATTCAATATAATTGTTATATTGAGCAAATTAAAAGGACTTAAATAAATTCATTAGTCGGTTTTTAACTAAGTATAATAAAACCCTAGAAATATTATACTACTTTAGTGGGAGAAAATTGATATATGGGATATATTAAATTTTGGTTCTCACGTTCCTAAGAGTTCACAGCGGAAGATCCATGCTCGGCTTCATATCGCCCTGGTCGCAGTCTCCCTTCGGAAAGTGTTTGCATGGGTCAATAACAAGGTGAATATGGAAAGTGTCCATAGTAAGTGGGAGAAGGACGTATGTCAACATATCCTACGGTCTCCTCCATTCGATTGCATCGTGAGATTCCTATGGTCAGTTTGCATGTCGTCCTGAAGTGACCATCCTTTCAGAGGGTCTGATCATAGGAGTCGGAACAATACAAATTCCACCAATGGATAGGATTTCTTAGGCTAATCTTCAATAGTTGTCTTTCTTTTGGTAGCCAGTTGAAACATACCTCTTGGATCCGAAAATGAAAGGGTCACACTTACGAGATGAATTAAGCTAGTTAATAAATCCTTGACTGAAAAATGGTAGCTAATAACTATAGGAAAATAGTTATTATGGTATTAGTGATTAGTTGAGATTGTCTCAATTCAGGGGAGGAGTAGCTTTAAACCTCTGAAATATCATTGCAAAAACTAACTCAATAATTTAATTAGGGTTCTATGATCACATGTGTTTTTGTTAAATTGATTGGATAATTAAGTAACAGGTTAAGACAAATATACAGTTAATTGTTTGTTATTCGTTTCAACAAGTCTTCCACAATCATTTCCTTGCTTAAAAATGAAAAATTAACCGATCAAAACTATACGACGTGGAAATCTAACCTGAATATGATTCTGGTTATTGATGATCTGTGGTTCTTCTTGATGGAGGAATGTTCTCCAGTCCTCGCTCGTAATGCATCCCAAGTGTTGAAGGATGCTTATGACTATTGGCAAAGGCCAATGACAAGGCTCGAGTCTACATCTTGGCAAGTCTATCTGACATTCTTACTAAGAAGCTGAGGCCATGATGTTTACACATCAGATCGTGAAGTCCCTCCAAAAGATGTTTGGACAACCGTCCATTCAGATCCGGCACGAGGCCCTCAAATATGTTTATTATTCACGCATGAAGGAAAAGCAATCAGTGAGAGAATATGTGCTCGACCTAATGGTCCAGTTCAATATCACCAAAATGAACAGTGCGGTCATTGACAAGCAGAGTTAGGTGTCCTTTATTTTGGAATCTCTTTCGAAGAGTTTCCTTTCAATTCCGTAGCAATGCGGTTATGAACAAAATACAGTACACCATAACTACTCTTCTTAATGAGTTACAAACTTATCAGTCCTTTATGAAAGGCAAGGGACAGGTAGTAGGAGAGAAAATATTGCCCATTCTAAGAAGTTTCACAAGGATTCATCCTTGGGAACTAAGTTTGCTCACTTATCTTCTGGTTCTAAGAAGATCCAGAAAAAGAAATGAGGGAAGGGGAAAACTCCAGCTACTAGGAAAGGCAAGGGTAAGGCCAAGGTGGCCGACAAGGGTAACTGCTTCCATTGCAATATGAATGGTCACTGGAAACACAATTGCCCCTACCTTGTCGAGAAAAAGAAAGAGAAGGAAGGTAAATATGATTTACTAGTTCTGGAAACTTGTTTATTTGAAAATGACCATAATGCCTGCATACTTGATTTAGGAGCCATTAATCACATTTGTTCTTATTTACAGGGAATTAGTGCTGGATTGTATCAGCAAGCAGCAAAAGTAACAAGGATCAATAAGCACTCTAATTCATTAATTTTGGCATAAACTAAAGCATGCTCTTGCATAAATAAATGGGTTTCAAGTCATACCTTTGTAGAATTCTTGAAATCTCGATTTCTAGCTATAAATTTCTCCAAGTCTTATTATAGACCACCTCAAGATCTTCCCTACTGATCTCTTGGTGCTCTAGATTGAGTTGTGGGACTCAAAATAAGCTTCAATCAAGGGAACTTGAAGAAAAACTCACAACAGCAACCCATTTGAAAAATACCTATCGATTGCATCACCTCAAATTCACTCTAATCTTCTCAATATATTGCAGACAATCATGTAATGAAGGTGGCTGCATGAGATGCAACTCATGCTTGGAGTAATTGAAGCATTTGGATGGTGGGTTATGAGTGAGTAACTTGAAGATGATAATGGAAAATACCATTTTTCCATTTTGTGTATTTTTCAAATTTCAAATTTCAAATTTGATTTAATAATTTGATTTCCAAAATAAAAATTATTAATTTTATAAATTAATTTATCTAATAAAATTAATAAATAATTATTTAAACAATTTAAATAATTCTAAATAATTTAATATCAAATATTAAATTAATTTTACACAAATCCACCTTCATATATTTAAATCATATTTAGATATTAATTCTCCAATTTTGTTTAATTCTTAAAATTAAACGTATAATTATATCTCATTTAATTACTAATTCCTTTAATTCTAATTTGAGCGTTTCAAATTAACTTATCATGCTACTCTAAAGCTAATCCATTCATGAGCTAGTAGGGGGACCTCGTGGACCTACAGATCATGGGCTCCAACAATCCAAGATTAATTGGTTAAACTCATTACATCGAACTAACCCCCATTCGTTAACTAATGTGTCACTCCACTAAAGCCCATAGTTGAACTCCCCTCACTGTAGATATATTATGTCCACTAAATATAACTATGAATAGTAAGTTAACCCTTCACAGGTTGTTCGTAATAACGGCTGGGTCAAGTCTCTGTTTTACTTCCAAAATTACCTCTTGTTCCTTAAGTCCCACTGATCCTCTAATGAACAATTCATTTGTGATCCAATCAACAAATCGGGTCCCTCTCGGGCCAATGAGAGGATGGGGCCTCTTGTTCAAGACCCATAATCAACACTTAAGGGAATAACCTTTCTACTATCCCTAATAACGGGTAGGAGTGAATTCCTTCTTGGACCCTATGCCCCCAACTATCTATCTGGTCTTACCCTTAAAATGGGAAGTTATTGAGCCGGCGTTGTTGAGCCAACCCTCACCTATGCAAATCTAAGAATAATCCCGAATAAACAGGAGTTCATAGTTAGCTCAGGATTGAGGTCAAGTTACCTAGGTCATCGCTTTGAAATAGTCAGTCTTAAACAGTAAACAGCGTTATAAAGTAAGAGTGATTGATTTCGTGGTCCAATCTTGTACAAACCCTTTTGCACAGGGATGCCCCCACTCCTCATGTCATAACATGTACAAATTAAGATCACTTCGTTTGTAGCACATTACAACTCTTTGTAACAAGTACATAGTAGGCTACATCCAATAGTGTGACCAGAATAAGGCACCCAACCTTATTCATATACTATAGATCAATTTGACTATTTACTCGAATTTGATCCACTCTTATGTCTCCATATAAAGTTCAAGTACTCATGTAATAGTCAAAGGACTTTTAGGTTTATTGGATTTCTAAAAATCAAAACATTTATTCAATAACAACTCATTGAATTTTCAGAATAAGTTATATTGTTTACAAACCACGAGTTTTAGAACATAAAATCCAACAATTAATTCCTCCAACAGCTCGAGGAAGGTGAAATGATGCTCAAGGTCGAAATGAGAGACACCATTTCAGCTCGTGCAGTGGGAACTGCTAAGTTGTTTTTTGGAAATAGATTTTTGTTTTTAGAAAACTTATATATCGTTCCTAAAATGAGAAGAAGTCTTGTTTCTATTTCCTGTTTAATTGAACAGTCGTACTCTGTTTCTTTTTCATCTAATGAAGTGTTCATTATAAAAAATGGTGTGACTATTTGTTCAGCTAGACTAGAAGCCAACTTATATGTGTTAAGACCAACCAAATTAAAAGCACTTTTAAATCATGAGATACTTAAAACTATGAATACTTAAACAAAAAGACGTAGAATTTCTCAAAGTAACAATGATATGTATTTTTGGCATTTGAGATTAAGTCATATAAATCTCGATGGGATTGGGAGATTGGTAAAGAATGAACTTCCAAATAAGTTAGAAGATGATTCATTACCTCTGTGTGAATCCCGTCTTTAAGGAAAAATGACTAAAAGACCTTTTAGTGGAAAAGGTTATAGAGCCAAAGAGCCCTTAGAGCTCATACATTCGGATCTTTGTGGTCCAATGAATGTAAAGGCTGGATGAGGTACGAATACTTCATTTCTTTCATAGATGATTATTCAAGATATGGTTACTCATACCTAATGGATCATAAGTCTAAAGTCTTTGAAAAGTTCAAAGAGTATAAGGCTGAAATTGAAAACCTATTAGGTAAAACGATTAAAACATTTCGATCTAATCAGTGTGAAGAGTACATGGATTTAAAATTCCAGGTCTATGTGATAGAACATGGAATTCAATCCCAATTTTCAGCACCTGGTACACCTCAGCAGAATGATGTATCAGAGAAAAGAAGTAGAACCTTAATAGATATTTTTCGTTCTATGATGAGCTATGTTCAATTGCCTAACTCAGCATCTTAAACAATGTTCCCTCGAATAGTGTTTCTAAAATACCTTTCGAGTTATGGAGGGGGTGTAAATCGAGTTTACATTACTTCAGAATCTGGGGTTGTCCTACACATGTTTTAGAAGAAGTTGGAACCTCGTTCGAGGTTATGCCAATTTGTTGGTTACCCTAAAGAAACGAGAGGTGGTATATTCTATGAACCTCAGGAAAATAAGCTGTTTGTATCGACAAATGCTACATTTTTAGAGGAAGACCACATGAGAGATAATAAACTACATAGCAAAATAGTACTAAGTTAAGCTACTAAAGAATCAATAAGGGTTGTTGATGCAGTTGGTCCTTCATCAAGAGTTAATGAAGAAGCCAACACTTTAGGTTAGTCTCGTCCTTCTTAATCGTTGAAAGTGCCTCGACGCAATGAAAGGATTGTGATACAACCTGATCATTATTTGGGTTTAACTGAAGCTCAGGTTGTCATACTAGATGATGATGTTGAGGATTCATTGTCTTATAAATAGGCAATCAATGACGTAGACAATGACCAATGGGTCAAATCCATGGACCTTGAAATGGAGTCTATATACTCCATTTCAGTATGAGAGCTTGTAGATCCACCTGAAGGGGTTAAACCTATAGGGTATAAATGAATCTATAAAAGAAAAAGAGACGTAGCTGGAAAATTACAGACCTTCAAAGATAGACTTGTAACAAAGAATTATACCTAGAGGGAAGGGTTTGACTATGAGAAAACTTTTTTCCCTGTTACTATGCTTAAATCTATAAGATCTCTCTTGATCATAGCCACATATTATGACTGTGAGATATGGCAAATGGATGTCAAAACTACTTTTCTAAATGACAATCTCGAAGAGAACATTTTTATGTCTCAATCTGAGGGGTTCATAGCCCAAAGGCAGAAGCAAAAAGTTTGCAAGCTGAATCGATCTATTTACGGGTTGAAGCATGCACCTATATCTTAGATTATTAAATTTGATACGGCGATAAAATCTTTTGGTTTTGACCAAAATATTGATGAACCTTGTATCTACAAGAAAATCATCAACGATAAAGTAGCTTTTTTAATACTTTATGTGGACGATATCCTACTCATTGGGAATGATGTGAGGTACCTTTCTGACATTAAGAAATGGCTTGTAGCCCAATTCCAAATGAAAGATTTAGGAGAGGCGCAATATGTACTTGAGATCCAAATCATTAGAGGTTGCAATAACAGAACGTTGGCTCTGACTCAAGTAACTTATATCGACAAAATGTTGACTCGATATTTGATGTAGAACTCTAAGAAGGGTTTATTACCTTTCAGACACGAGGTTCACTTATCTAAAGAACAGTGTCCTAAGACACCTCAAGAAGTTGATATTATGAGATGTATTCTCTATGCCTCAGTTATGGGCAGCTTAATGTATGCTATGCTCTACACTAGGTCAGACATTTGTTATGTAGTGGACTATGAGGAAACCTTTAATGCTAGACTCGTGACAAAAGGTTATACCCAGGTCGAGGGAGTGGACTATAAGGAAACTTTCTCACATGTTGTCATGTTGAGGTCTATCAGGATACTCCTATCCATAGCCACATTTTATGATTATGAGATATGGCAAATGGACGTCAAGACTGCCTTTCTTAATGATAATCTTGAGAAGACCATCTACATGGCTCAACCAGAGGGGTTAATTGTTCCAGATCAAGAGCAATGAGTTTGCAAGCTTAATAGGTCCATTTATGGGATGAAACAAGCATCTAGATCGTGGAACATTAGATTTGACAATGCGATCAAATCGTTTAGCTTTGATCAGAACATTGATGAGCCTTGTGTTTACAAGAAGATCATCAACAGCTTAGTAGATTTCCTAGTACTATATGTGGATGATATACTACTCATTGGGAATGATGTAGGGTTTCTGACTGACATTAAAAAGTGGCTAGCCGCCCAGTTCCAAATGAAAGATTTAGGTGAGGCGTAGTACGTTCTAGGGATCCAGATTATTCGGGATTATAAGAACAAGTGGTTAGCCTTGTTTCAGGCATCGTACATAAATCAAATGTTGATTAAGTACAAGATGCAGGATTCCAAGAGGGGTTTATTACCCTTCAAGCATGGAATCGTTTTATCTATGGATCAATGTCCTAAGACACCTCAAGAGGTTGTGGAGATGAGACAGATTCCCTATGCTTCAGCTGTTAGAAGCTTAATGTATGCAATGTTGTGTACTAGACCTGACATTTACTATGTAGTAGGAATTATCAGTCGTTATCAGTCTAATCCAGGATTATATCTCTGGACGGCATTCAAAACGATCCTCAAGTATATTTGGAGAACGAGGGACTACATGCTCGTGTATGGAGATAAGGATTTGATTCTTATAGGATACACAGACTCTAACTTTCAAACTGATAGAGATTCTCGTAAATCAACATCAGGGTCAGTGTTCACTCTGAATGGAGGGGTTGTAATGTGGTGAAGCATCAAGCAAGGATACATCGCTGACTCCAATATGGAAACCGAGTACGTAGCCGCTTGTGAAGCAGCCAAGGAGGTTGTTTGGCTGAGAAAATTCCTTATAGATTTGGAAGTTGTTCCAAATATAGATTTGTCGATAAATCTTTATTGTAAGAACAGCGAGGCTATGACAAATTGGAAGGAACCTCGGAGTCATCGTAGAGGCAAGCATATCGAATAGAAATATCACTTGATCAGGGAGATTGTGCATCGCAGTGATGTGATAGTCACGAAGATCACGTCAGAGCACAACGTTGCCAATCCGTTTACAAAGGCTCTCACAGCTAAAGTGTTCGAAGATCATCTGGAAAGTTTGGGTCTACGGGACATGCAGTATCTTGTCTAGGGCAAATGGGAGATGATACTGGGGTATAAAGTATGCCCTAGTTTATTGTATATTGTACTTGTATTTTTCATGCATTGTACATTAGTCTCCCGAGGCATGAAGACAAGTGAGAGATTGTTGGATTGGTGTCCTAATTCTCTCGGAGTCTCATAGTTTGTAAACTGTATACATTGTTATGAATAAAATAAGAGTTATTTTATTTTGCATTTACTCATGTCCAATAAACAAAGCTCCATGGTTATTGTATGTAAACTTAAGCATGTATATGAAATATACAAGTGGATCATGTCTTAAGTGATAACCTAAAAAGGTCTGTAGTGCTTCTCCTTTTGATTGTACAAGTTCGTAAAGAGGGTTGGAAAAATGGAATTGGTACTTTTTCGAATCACCAAATGTTGGTGGATATGGCTAATTGTTCATTGGATCCTTATCTGAAGCCTATTCAATTCCCGGATAATATTTGGATATTGATGTCTTCTTTTCAATCCATTAATTTCTGTTTTGTGTGAATGTATTGGAATAGGACGGCTCATGATTTGGTTCTTCTTGGTTTATCATCTATTTCCTTTTTGTGGCTTCCTAATTTAATCTCATGGTTGGTTTCGAGCTGCAAAAAAAGGACATTCTTAAATTTCTCATTCTGCCATCCTTTTTTTCTTTTTTTTTTTAATTGATTATTATGCCATCTTTTGGCAGGGAAAGATTTATATGGTTATTTTATTATAAAAATAATAATAAGCTTTGATGTGATATATATATATATATAATTTAATAAACACTTACAAGTTCTATGTATTCTAATGTCATTCTTCACATGCTTTATTAAGAAACGTCCGTAGAGTGATGTAAGAATCCACATTTATTAAAGGACGGTATGGTACATCCTATAATAAACTGTCATGCTATATATTATTTAAACAACGTGAAAAATTCTTTATTGTGAAAAGTATATGTTTCCATTTACATATAATTGTTTTCTTTTCTATTAACGTGAGGTGGGCATGATGCCACATGTCCGACTTATAAGCTGCCCACTCCAAAATAATAATAGTAATAATAAGTTGAACTAGCTATCGTAAATAAACTAACCAGAACTTTAGCTTCCTTGCATATAATCTTATTTAATGTTGATATAAGTCTCTTCAACCAAAATATAACGAGAACAAAAAGAGCATAGCTGACTAAAATAAACTTATAATAACAATCAATCCGGAAAAAAAATAATAAATCAAAGAGGGTATTCATTGGCAAATGGTTTTGTGATGGGCCGATTTAGGGGCACGATTTAAATGGGCTTTAAGGAGGCATGGAATGGAAGTGTACCCTACAACGGAAGGACGGACGGTAGAAAGAAAAGAAAGGAACAGGCGGCCAATGGTGGGGTCCATTTGGGAAGATTCCTCGTTCTGATTGGAGGATGGAAAAAGTTGTCCAAAAAATGAATGGCTGTGATTGTCCGTGTCAGATGTGTGTAAATTTGACTATGACCCGCCGCCATAATTTCACAATATTTAATTCATAATTATCTGTCGCTTCTTGCAATTTGTCTGCTTCTTGGAAAGTTCCATATTTGGCAAGAATAAATTAAATAGATTGAAATCAATTTTATATAACATCTCGTCGACTCTATTATTATTTCCTTCCTTTTAATTCTGGTACAAGGGAATCCAAGATGAAAATAGGACACTACGATCTATATAACTTCAAAAAATCAACAATCAAAATAGAAAATAACGATCAAAATAAATACTTCTTTTCAAAGTCTCGAAGGCCAGCAACAAAAAATCAAAATGGTTAGATTATGAATAGTTTTGTTCCTCTCTCTAAATATGTGATATACTTGTTTGGTGCGAGGAAGGAAGATGAAATTAATGTTTCCCGAAATCATTTACTATCATAGACTATATTGTTCTATGCTATTGTTTCCTTTGCTTTCTATTTTTTTTATATAAATACAAAATTCTAATTAAGCTTGGTATAGAATTATAATTTTCAAGAATTATTTACACTTGACATAAGTAATCAGAAAATTTTACTCCATAAGAACATCTTATAAATATAAAATTAGTCACCTACTTGAGATCTTAATGTCTTGATATCATTTTTGGATCACATTATTATTTCATGGATATGGATATTAAATATATGACATTTTAAATGTTTGTGATAATTAATTTATATATTTAGATATGCATGATAATTAATATAAAAAAGTTCAATATTTATGTTTGATAATCAGTTGGTATTTAGAAACCAAAATTAAATTCTCTTTTTGTTAAGCTTATAAACATTCATTCCATATATTATATATATATATATATTTTTATTTTGTTGATTATAGTTTAGTGGAGGTGCTTGTAAAATAAATTTGTTAGGAATATAAAAGGAAAAAAAAAAAAGAATATATTCTATGCAAAAGTGTAAATTTTCAACTCTTAAAGGACCTGTTGCAAATTTGTAATTGCATTCGAGAGTGGGAAGGAAAAGATCCGATTGTGAATCTTCTTTTAAAAAGAAAATAAATAATTAAAAAAATCATAAAATTCGAGCCGCCAATACCACAGATGAAGTACGGAACACACACATTGCCTTCATCAATAAAATAATAATAATAATACAAAATTACGAAAATACCCGTAAATTGACTTAGTCGCCATCGCCATTCTTATTTTCGGCTGCTTCACGGCTAACCGTTGAATCAAGCAGTGGGGTCCACTTAGGACAGCTAGTTTTGCTCTTGGACGTCGGCCATGTGGGTCCCTAGAAGCTAAGTCCGGCCACTCATGAAAGAGAGTGGCAGAAGTGTTAATTTGGGAAAGTAGGAGGGCTTTTCAGCAGTGGGGGAGAAAGTGAAGTATAGCTATCGTTGTCAAAATCACGTGACTGATTTTAACAAGGGTCGTTAAAAATCTGACACACAACCAATCAACAGTCTTCGTAGGTCCTGACACAGTGACACTCGTGACGTGTTACTCGTGGCGGGCCCCACCTACACCATCCCACCAATAGAAAATCTGAACTCCCATTACCGTTGAATTATATTCATTTAAATATGAATGATGATAATTTGAGTTATTTACCCGCGCATAAAAGAGAAAATATTTGTAACCGTGTTTTACAAAATTAAGTCTTCGACGTTAAAACTAAAAGATAGGGTTTAATTTATATGAAAATATCTTTAAACTTTAAAGTAAGTTTTTAGTGACACTAGAATTTTAAAATTTGTTTGACAAAATACTCTTTCACTCGATGAATAACGTGTAAAAATTAGATCCTGCTTGACATAATTTAAGATATTATGCATGTAAATTGTTGTAGTGGTTGGTCAGTAAAATTTATTAGATTAACTATCTTAATTTTTATAACCATTTGTTTTTCTTGATTCTTACCAATTTTTACCTTGCTTTTCATCTATTTTAAGAAATTTTTTGGATTTGTAGTCATATAACAAACATCCTTTTTAATTTTCAAAACCATAACAAAAAAAAAAAAAAAGTAGTTATTCAATGAGACTCTCGTGTCGGAATTCTAATTTCATAGTTATTGTGTGTATTAATAATAATAATAATATAACACTAGTTTAGCCTTATATTTGAGATGCTCATATTGACATGTGAGATGTGAGCTGAATAATTTTTTATATTGATATATTATTTATGATGAGATATATTTCTAATCATATAAATATAATCATTTGTAACAACTTTAACCTAATCATTATAATATCAAATGTTGGCTTGGTTTGAATTATGACATATATACTAATTAGTCAGAACCACCAAAAGATTTTAGATGATAGCTTGGAATTTTTTTCTTCAATTATTTGAGCTATTATTATATTTTTAGAAGATTTAAACTCATCTATGTATGTTTGAATTGAAATTCTAAAATTAATATGTTGGAGTATTGACAAAAAACCAACCGGCACTTAGGGAAGAAAACATATCATTTGTAATTGAATTATTTGCTTGAAAAGTCTTATTATATAATATATGGGTGGGATATTAAACATCAAACCTTAAGATTATAGTACAAATTCATACCAGCTAAGCTATGTTCATGTTGATAATTAAAAAGTCAACATCATACACGCGTGTATATATAATTTTAATTTGTTTCAATGTTATAAACTCCAACCTAACCATTCCTATAGGTTTCATTTAGGACTATTTAACTCATATATTTTTGAGTGACAAAATTAAACATTTCTTCTTCAATAAAGATAAGTAAACCAACATCCTTCGTTAGGCTAATGAGTAGAATGCATTTAAAATGAAATTTTCTTTGACCAATATGTTAATTATTTTACATGTTAGGGCAAATTATTACTCATTACCTTTTTTTTTGTGTTCGAATGTCGTCTGCGTTCGTTGTCATTGTGAACCTCTCGTAAACTTGATATTCGACTCACTTCTCTCAGTCTCGTCTCACTTTTTGAGTTGATTTGTTTAAGAAAACTTCACACTAATGTGGTATCGAGATTATCACACTCTGATATCTAAGTTAATATGATAGAGTGTATAGCTTAACTAAGCATTTGACAAATATGGTAATACTCTCATTTGAAGATTACTTATTATTTCCCTTTGAAGTTGGAAAAACCAACTTTCCCTCCGCGTTAGAGAAGTAAAACCTCGTGCACCAGTACACGGTTTTCTTAGTTGTCAGTCACAAAATCAAGGGCTCAGATTTAATCTTCAATTTCCCTCCTTCACCACAATTTCTCTTATAAAAATCCTCCCGTTGCCGCCATTGTTTTAGGTCAGCCCTCAAAGAACTCACACAAAGCACCAAACGCCAAGAACAAACATCTCCTTCCATTTCTCCAAAAGCAACCTCCAAATTTCCATAACTATGATTCTCAGAAGTGCTTCCACTCCCCTTCTCAATTCATGGTTACACCATTCAAGAGATTCATCTCTAGAGCCTGAGATTGTGCACCAAATCCCCAAATCGCGTTCCATTCTCCTCTCTGGCTCACCCAGTTGCTTATCTCCGATAATCGATGATTCCCCCCGGAGGATTACTCGAACGCTTTCTGAGACGGATCTTCGGGACCTGTCCATGTCTAAGATGAAACCTTTTACCAGAACTCTGAGTGGGTTTACTGAGGTGGTTGAAGAGACAGATGCGGTTGGGTTTAGCCGCTCCAAAACGGCGTCGTTGAGCTGTGGGTCAATTTCTGAAACTGGGGATGGGGATGGGGGTGGTGGGTTTGTTAGTGTTCTGGTTGGTGGTGGAGTAGGTGGTAGTGGTGGAAGGATCCATGGTGGTGGAGGATCTGATGGTGGCGATGATGGGAGTTTGGGGTTTGGAGATTCAAATCATGGGAATGAGAGTACGGATTTGTACTATCAAAAAATGATCGAGGCAAATCCTGGGAATTCAATGCTTTTGAGCAATTATGCTCGTTTCTTGAAAGAGGTAAATACAAAGTCAAATTCAAATCCCAATTGCTATATGATTGAAGAAAAACTGTTGTTTCGTTTCAAATATTGCTGTTCCTTTTTTTTTGTGTGTGTATTTATGATGATTTGTTCGGGTAATAGGTACGCGGGGATCTTGTGAAAGCTCAAGAGTATTGTGGGAGAGCAATTTTGAGCAATCCTGGCGATGGTAATGTCTTGTCCATGTACGCCGATCTGATATGGGAAACTCAAAAGGACTCTCCAAGGGCCGAGAGTTATTTTAATCAAGCTGTTAAAGCTGCCCCTGAAGACTGGTAAAGCTTCGAGATTTCATGATGAGATTCTTACTTTTGGATTACAGTCATGGTTGTTTAATGACATGTTCATTGATTGCTTTTATGTTATGGTGCAGTTATGTTCTAGCATCTTATGCACGGTTCCTTTGGGATGCTGAAGAAGAAGAAGAAGAAGAAGAAGTGGGAGAAGAAAGCTTTAGAGAAAAACCAGCAACGAGCTTCTTCCAAGGAGTTCACCCCCCACCTCCTCTTGCTGCTGCTTCTTAGTTCTTAAGACTCATCCTGGCTTCATATCTTTTGTATCATAGCTTCAGAGATAACATCTCTTGACCCTGTTTATATTCTCTTCTTGGCCTTAGTATTAGTATTCTTTTTTTGTGCAGTAGTGAGTTGTATCGTCCAAAGATATTGAATTTCTCCCTACGGAATGAAAGTTGTAGAAAGAAGATAAGATATATTTTAGCTTAATATTTAGAGAGTACTCTTTCTGTGTCTCTGTCTCACAGTCTCACTCTTCTTCACTGGTGCATGTTTTGGTTCTGAGTTGCATTAACAACTGAATGATATGGACTCTATACATTTTCAGAAAAGGGCGCTATTGCTGATTATTCATGGTCAGCCTGCAAGTCTGAATTTACCTGTAAGAAGAAAGAAACGATGAAACTAATACAACTAATTTCTAGTGCTACATCTGTTACTATTACCCAAGATTGAACATGGAGAGAGATGCCACTTGAGTGAAAAACTTTCTTGTCAGCTTCTTCTTCATCTCTTCAATTCGGTTTGCCTTTTTCAGCAGTTGAACATGGTAGTGGCTTGAATGTTAGGCCTGTTATCTTGTCTGCTTGCACACTATATATCTTGTTGAAAATTGGCAAAAAGTTCCCTATCAAGACTAATTTGGACAAGCATTTTTATTAGCTTGTTGTACCACTTTGGTGAACTGCTTTGAACGGGGTACTGAACAATTTATAGAGTTTGTTTCAACTTCAAAGGATCCAAAACCAGCCTAGAATTGAGCCACCTACCAACCCAATGCCCAGGAACACAACCATTACAATGGCAGATAACTCTGCCTCTGATGCAGGTAATAACTTGGGAGTACTGATCATGATGACACTAGTCAGATATCCGTTGCTCAAGCCAAGCAAAAAAGTCAGAACAATCACGGGCAGTTCGGTTTTCAGCCACCTAGGTCCATGGATGCAGGCCATGAACAGTGGATAAAAGAGAAGCCTGGTGATGCAAAACCATGTTGCTTTCTTGATGTTTTTCAAAATATATATTGCAGTTAGAGATTTTCCAACTAAGTCTGCAATATTGTATATTGTGATCAGTAGAATAGGATACCAATCTTGAAGCAGTTTTGATTCCAGGTCCTCGGCTATGAATCCTGGAAAAATTGATAGCGTAACGACATAAGTTATGAAAATTCCGAATGCAGGCCACCGGATTTTACCCACCACTATCCAGAACTTGGATTTTGAACATGGAGGTTCATCTAGAAGTTCTCTGTAATAATGCTGCATCACTGGCAGCTTGCACAACAAGTTACATGACACTATGCAGCAGAAGAGAATCGAAGCGCCAACGATGAAGTACAAATGCGCACTCTTTTGAAGACCCTTGGGCGATTGTGTAAGTAAGGCCTTTGTAATAATCCTCAAGATTGAAACTAGAACACCTGCCACCATCAATTTTATCAGTCAGGTACATTGCAATAGTTCTCTATCTAACTTCACGGAATTCAGAGCAGCAAATTAAGCTTCACTTTATGTTTTGTTTAGTTGGTCAGGACAAGCATGTTTGGTATTGACTTTTGTACTAGGATATGATTGATTATTGAATCAATTGAAGACTGAATCTCTTTTAGCTTGTTTAGTTTTCAATTTAATGCTATACACCAATACCTAGTTGCCACATCAATAAAGATCATTAAAATATTAACACACTTTATAGCCATCCCATATTAATTGTATACTTATTCATGCAGTTGAATGAAAAGAATACTTCTTTTGTTGCTCTTTCAGGCAACTGAATGCACATGCTTTCTAGGCTGCTAGATCATGTCTGGCACTTTTTATTGTTGTCAACGATTTCATGACATCCGTTTAAGGGCAAGAGGAGAAATATAGTTAACTAGAAGGTTTGGACATAGATAGTACCTGAAGAAGCAGTCCCTGCAAATACAGCCTGCATAAATTGTTTTGGCAGTCTGCCAGCCGATCCTATCAAACTTCCTGCTACTAAGCCATCGGCCAAACCGCATGCGACAACTGATGCAACTATCACTCCGTAAGCTTCGTTTGGTCTCCAGTTTGAACCAGTCATGCTTGAAGCCCAATCCATAATAGGAGACACCAGAATAGACAGGATAAACAAAGAAAATCCCAAGTTCATTCGAAATCTAAAGCTCGTCTTCTTAGACCATCCATCCCAAGCAATCATAAGAACCAGAAGGAGCACAGAAGAAGTCATGTAAGCCACGGAGAAAACCTTCTCGACGTGTTTGGTTGGATACAGGTAGCCAAAGTAATCAACTGCAGTGATTGAAGCATTCCAAGGTAGCAAATTGCCAACACCAAGCAAGAAATGGATTAGGTAGGCAATTTTGAAAGTATCCCTTGGTTCTAGCTGATCTCTCATAATAGCCTTTTCTCTTTCCATTTTCATGTTCAAGCGTTCTTCTGGGTTTGTGCTGTTGTTTGGGAATTTATGCATTGTCAAAACAACAGTAGTTTTGCATTCAGAAATGATGTGTTGATGGAGATGGGCATATCCCTTTAAGAGAGTCTGAAACTATTCAAAGCTTAGAGCACTGCCAAGATTGGTGGCTATAATTTTTAGACATGTTTGATCTTTTTCAATGTTAATCACCATTAAAAACAGCTTCCCTCAGTCACCACTACCATGGAGGGGACTGATCTGCTCTAGCCTTTGAAGCCCTTTATTGAAACAACTGACAGCTCAGTTTGTTTGGATCGCAGATGTGATTGATGGGTTGAACTTGGAACCAATATGACTCATGAAAGTAAGCTTCGTGGGGACAGGAAATGGATGGGCAATATTAAGGCTTGGTGCCCTTTATTCTACTGCTACACATGGGGGGCAGCATTCTTCAAGCTCAACTCTGAAATTCTCAAACCAAATTGGTTCATTCCCATCTCTCAACTTCAATTTCATTTCATAATTTTATGTTTTAAATTTTAAAATGGTTCATTAAGTTACTATTTTCTGTGCTTTGAAAGATCTAAATGCTACAGATTATTCACTACTGATCTAAGACAGCCAAAACTTGTTATAGTAAAAACTGATATGAATTGTAAGGTCATTTCAGCGTGGCCAAGATGTCACATTTAGCTGATAAGCCATCCGCATGGGAGAACTTGATTCTTTATTTTTCCAGTCAGGGAATTTTCATATTGGAGAAGATTAATTACCCCCATCCATTCTTTTTTTTCTTCTTCCTGTCATTTCGTACTATCTTCACTTGGCTTTTTTATTCCTCTCTCTCTTTTTTCCTTTTTACCTTGATCAATCTTTACAGAACTATAGACTGATATTCTTCAGTAGAAAATTCCTCCATATCATGGTCTGAATTCGTATCGCACACCATGAGTTGTAGATTCAATGAACGAATAACAAGTGGCTTCGATTACACACTTAGCCCAACAAACGTGAGGATAGAATTTTGAACTTCCAACTTCAAGAAGAGTAAATATCTTAATGGTGAGCTGTGTTCATGATTTGATTTTGTCTTGCTCAAATAGTCCATGTTTATATTTGTTAATACAGACCAATTGTGTTAACATATATAACAGCACCATTGTAAAACAACATTGATTCAATAGAAACCAAAGGAAATTAGAATCTGTGTACCTAGTTAGAAGAGATGTGAGATATTTAGTCATGTATGCATCCAATCTAATATGATTTTTGGAAATCAAACTGTAAGAGTTGATGCATTATTATTGTTTGGTGCACATCAAATCCAAGCAGAATATATAAAAGAATTGTAGCCAAGCCTACCCACAGTTTGAAAGTTTGAATTGTGATGCAGCCACTCCAAAACCACTCATTTTTAGAAGCTTTAATTAAAGGGAAAAAAAAAACATTTTGTTTTTCCACTCTTTTTCAATTGGGGTGTGTAGTGGGAAAGCCAATGTTTTTTTTTACAGGAAATGTGATTCCATTGGTATATATTATACTTCGAATAAAACGCGCATTAATAATATTCTTATACAATCAAGAGGTCTAGAATTTAAATGTTTTCTGACGTAGTATTTTAAAATAAATAAAATTTAAAAATTCCTCAAAGTTATGCACTATTTTTACAGTATATTGATCATCCTCCAATGGATGGCATCTTTTTTTTCCTCTTCCAATGATTGTGACTTTAACAACATTGGGTTGAAAAATGAGAGATTCCTTCTGTAAATTGTGGGAGTTTCTATTTTCTTGTCTTTATTCAGCAGCAAATGCAAAGCTTCTCCAAATCTTGAACAGGAAAAAGAAAGAAATCTAATAAAAAAAGTAACCTAATTGAGTGCTAGCCTTTGTGATGATGACTTGGATTTTAGATCTTTATAATATAATAAGGTGGTTTTATTATGAAAACGTGTCACATTGTATATCATAATCAATAATTATGTTCTTTGATACCAATGAGATCTTGACATGTTTTTCCTTTTCAACCTAAGATTGTTATGTTTTACTGTCATTAATAATGGTGATCCTAGCTTGATGTGAGAATATATGTAGTTGGGTTTAGAGTACAATTTCACATCTTATACCTATATTGGCTATGAAAATGAAGGGAATTGATTATTGATGCTTTAGAGTACTTAATATTTAAATGGATCTAGTCTAGTTTGACAACAAATTGAATTGTTAGAAATGAAGGACATTACGTTTTGTTATATTAATAGCTTGATTCGTGATCATAGTATTTACCTTTTTCTAATAAAAGTGAATGTAATGTTACACAAATATTGGAAGGAGAGAGTTTAGAAACTTCTTATTCTATATAATTTAAGTTAAGGGCGAACATGGAAAGCGATTGGCACTTCTAAATTTGACTAACAATTGACATTAAACTTGATTTTTTTACTTTAATAAATTCACATTGAACCAAGATTAGTATGATAAGTGTACCCATCAATCGTAGGCTCAACGGGCTCAAGTAGCCTAAAACAATAAGAAGGTTCTGAGAGAACCTTGATATTGAGTTGATGAGCTCAAGTGATTGTCCAAAACGAAAGGAGGCTACCAAGGTGACCACTAGCAGTTTGGAGGGGATGAGACCCTTCCATAATTTTGATTGGTTTTAACACCTACTTCAGATGAAAAAAAAACAATGTATAAATGGAGAAAACTCATCCTTCACCATGCATAATATGGAGTTTTATGCTATTTGATCTAAATACTAAATTAGGCATTAGAGGATCTTAAGTCGAGACTACATTGATGCTAGACCTTGCCTTGCCAATACACCCAACCCTCACATAAGACAGAGCCCAAAACTATCTAATTACTAACTTAGTCACATTCATATGCATATCAATGATAAGCAATGTTTTAATGTTCAAAAATAAAAATATAAAATTGTTCAAAGAGATTTTAGAGAAATTTAATTCGTTAAATGAATTTGTATTTGTAATAATTTTAGTATTGTGAGTATAATCTCTAATAAATGTTCATGTGATGCTTTCTCTTGAAAAGTAAACTCACCATTGTGGCTTTGTAGCTTGTTCTCATTGTTTATTTATTTTGAGGGTTTTGTAGCTTGTTCTCGAATATGGATTTATCTTGAGGGCTTTGCAACTTGTTGTTGATGTTAATTTATGCGGATGTCGTTTGATCTCTAGTACTTGATTTGAAGAAAACATGTTCTTGGAGTTGATTATTGGGAGAATTCTTTTTAGGCTCTCTAGAGTCTAAAATTTCTATTTATAGAGTTTTGGTCTTATAGGTTTGAGCTTAGTTGGTCAAATTAATTGAATCTTGGGCTTGCTTGGCATTTGGGTCAAATTGAGACTTATTTTTTGGGCTCAATTGAACATAAGCCCAAATATTAATATCAAGTTGGACAAACTTATTTTATTCGATCCAAAAACCATGACGAAAACACTTGACATCATTGGGATTTGCAAACTTATGTCTTCAAATTCAATTTAGGACTGATATCAACTATTAATTAGTTCCAAATTTGATCATTTGTAATTTTGTCATTAATTTGAGGAATAATGTGGCGACTTGTAATTGGTTCAAAATTTCTCAGCCAAAATATAAATGTAAATCATATATTTTTTATAATAGAAAAAAATAAAAATAAATTAGATTTATACAGGCAATTGTTAGAAAATAACACAAAAATGTTTTCTAGTTTATATAAACGATTTTTAGGAAACCTATTCTTTTTTTTCCCCTTTCTCGGTGGAGATCCTGGTTGGGTCCGAGATTGGAAAAGCACAAAAAAAAAAAATGTTGGCTAAATATCGGCTTCCTAAATTTATTCGCTTTTGTGCTTTTCTAGTCTTGGTTTCAATTTCGGTGGTGATCTTCAATTGACAACAACGATCAATTTTTGACATGATGGTAGGCTTGAAAACTTCTCGGACAAAGTTTGCTTTTCCAAGAATTTATGCTGTCCCTTGGAAACGACATTTCAATTGCTAACATGTAAAATACTAGGAATTCTTCCAGGATTCAGTGTCTCATAAGGAATTTTAATTGAAGTTAAAATTGATGAATGAGCTATGATAACATTCATTCTTCAGCTAGGTAATTAGTTTGGTGATGAATAGGAATATCTTTTCCTCTTAACAAAAAAACTCACCAACATGCACCCTTATAATCTTGCATTTCACATGCCCACTTCCCAAAAATAAATCAACCATCACTAATACTGAACAAAACCAGAAAATGAAGAGGAGGTTTTTAGGTCAAGAAATACTCACAGTCTACTTCTTTTTAGCCCAAGATTTTTGTTTGTTGTTTCTCGGTCTCGGTCTTGATCCTAGTTGAAATTACCATTGAAAAAACACAATAAAACAAGCTTCTCAAAATAGAGATATTTATATTTATATATATATATTTTTTACTATTTCTTACTATTGCTCCAATTTAACATGCATTTGCTTACCTATTCAAGAGTTAGATTTTTTTTTCCTTCCAGCTTTTGACTGAAGATAAAAAATAATAGTATATAAACAATGGTTAAATTATCGAGTTTAATCTACGGATTTCAAGAACTTATGTCTAATTGATCATTGAAGTTTTAATTGTGTCAGATAAGATCTTGGCCTATTCAACATTTGTTAAAATCTTTGGACCTATTCACCATCTTAAAAAAAAAAAAAAAAAAAAAAATTCATTTAGGAAGAAGAACATGGGTCCGGCGCATGGATGATCCAAAATTGAGAGATAAAATGAAATTTGTCATCCCTTTTGAAATTGAGGTTTTTTTTATCTGTTGTCGACGTCGTATTCAGGTGAAATTATCACAACGTAACCTTACACATGCAGATTGTTATTTTACTCTCACTCTTTGCTCTCTCGCTGTCTTGTTGTCTGGCTATTTCGCTCTATTCACTCTCTTAACCTCTTCTTTCTCACGAATTCCTCTTTGTTTTGCTCTCTCTTCTTGGTCTCTATCTCCCTCTCTTACCATCTTATTCTACTGTATCTGACGTTCTGATAGCCGACGACGACATCTATGCAACATTCTGATGGTTGAATACAAATAGATAAAAGAAAAATGGAGAATGATGGACGCAAATGGAAAATTGAAAAGAAGAAGAAGAGAAAAAAAAGAAAATTAAGAATAGTTTTGTAATTTTATTTTGGAGTTTGAAATTAGGTCTTTTAAATCCATTATTATCTGGAAGAAAATGAGTGTGACGTGTGTGTGGATAGTGGTTAGAGAGAACGACATATGATTATTTCGTTGCACATTTGACGACAAGTCGTTTCAAGAAGCAATAAAAGGGAAGGTTGAAGATTGCGGCTAATGGGATCGCAGTCGTCGCAACAAAGTCGAGTGGACGTATTTTCAAAGAGAAAAAGAAGCGAAAAATAGTCGACGGTGCTCTTACTGCGAGTCGCCGACGCCCAAGGCGGAGCACGTGTGTTGGAGGAAACATGGACAGCGCTGAGGAAGGAACATCATCCGCACCATACGGCGGAGGAGGAGTCGGAGGAAAAGTTAGGAAGCCAACCACAAGAAAGCCGCCGCCGACGCCTTACGCTCGCCCGCTGCATAACCAATCGCAGAGGCGCTGGCTTTCGAAGCTCGTTGATCCGGCCTACCGGCTCATCACCGACGGCGCCACCCGACTGCTTCCCTATTTGTTCTTGAAACCACTGCCCTCCAATGCCCTTCCGTCTCCCGGAGACGTAGATCAAGGTCATTTGCGTTCTTCCCCAATTTTCTCTCGTTAAATTCTTTATCTACTGCCAACTGCTTAGGGTTTTGGACATCGCATTATCTTGGTTGAAATCAATATCCTTTTTGTACTCTCTATTTTAGTACTCGGCATTTGGGGAAATTGATGGCTTTTCTGATGGTAGTGACTAGTAGAGTGAGTAGCGAGGTCTCTAATTTTTTCCCTTAGTAAACATCTTGTTGCATTTACAAAGCAATTTTTCTAATGCACATCAGTGAAAGTATTGTAGCTATGTTTTTGCCATGCTGCTTGCATTTATCTAATAGATATTGTTCACATCAGACTCCAGAGAATGTTCTCATTCTCTAGTAAGATTAGTTGATGATGATGAATTCTCTTTGAGCAGATAAGGTGGAGGCAGAGGTGGAGGATAACGTCTCTGGAGAAGAAGAACCCCACAATGTAAATGTAGTTCCTTTTTTTTTTGTTTTGGTTACAATTTATGCCATCTTGCAAATGAATATCCGGGTATTGCTTTGGTAACAGACAGATGAACAATCGATATCCAAAAGTGCTAACTTGGTTTCTATCATTAAATGATATAGAAGTCTATGGAAATAAAGTCACAGGGCAAGAATTACCTACTCTTAACAGCCACTTATAACTGTTTTGACCTTGCTAGTGCGCTCATGCTTGGCTGCCAGTTGAAGTTATTGATCGAGTAAACTGACATTTAGTCTGATGTTGTTGATATTAGTTATCTGCAAGAAATCTAATAGTTTACTATTTACAATTTTATTTACCTGGTGTATTTTTTTTTCTCTTGTTTCCCTTTCCTGTATAGCAATATTCTCACATTGATCCTGATAGCTTGGAGTTACAAAATCACATTGCTTATTTATTCTTTTTGGTTAACACCCACGGGGATGATTTCCCATGTCCTGTTTTTGTTTTCATTTAATTCAACTTTACATTTTTACTTTTCATTTGAAAAATTACATGCATGCAGTAATGTGATTCATTAACGTACATTTTGGTTCATTTCTTGCAGCCAGAGGTATCTACCTTAGTTGGATCACCTGGTCCTAGTGGAGAGGCAAATAGATCAGAGAACAATTCTGATTTTAATGGCTGCCAAAAGGACAGAGTAAATGATACATTAGCTGGGAATAGAACATTTGATGTTGAAAAATGGATTCAAGAAAAAACATTTTCAAGGTAAATTGCAGAGCTTGACCATTTCTTCTGTTCTATCAGACAAAGTGATGTGTCACTTATTGTCCAAAAAACATGAACGTGGACAAGATCCATATTGATATAGATATGATGACTCATTTTCTAACATATTTAGACAGAGAGATGACAAGGACTTACATCCTTCAATAATTTTCAGACAAAAAGTTCATTTTAAGTCTACAATATTGGTGTTTGGAAGTCAATTTAAAAGTGATATAATATGCAATATTTTAAAGATGTTGAAGAAGCCAATTGCGCATACCTATCTGTGCAATTCCTTATGGTACAATTATGTTTATTCAATCATATGCTTAAATAACATGTTAAATACATTTCTTTCTTAAAATTTATTCGTTTTTTCCCCTTTTTTTATGTTGATTATCTAAAAAAAAAGGTTCTAAGAATTGCTCAACAATCTCAAGTCTTGACACATGCTTGACTAGTATCTAAGTGTCCACAACATGTAA
The DNA here is from genome assembly GCF_027475165.1 of Benincasa hispida. Taxonomy (NCBI): domain Eukaryota; kingdom Viridiplantae; phylum Streptophyta; class Magnoliopsida; order Cucurbitales; family Cucurbitaceae; genus Benincasa; species Benincasa hispida. Next base: position 23,944,719 of record NC_143479.1, on the reverse strand, counting down.
GACATGAACATGTTCTGCAAACTGCATTGCGTTCATCTTTAACTTTTTTCATCACATACTTTAGTTGAATGTTTCCTCATTGAAATGCAATGGGATGGAACACTGTTGTGAAGGAACTTGTTTTAAGAACTTATTTTAATCATGATTCCATGGTGGAAGTACTTTTGCCTGCTATGAATAAATAGGTTATTTGCTTCTGAGGTTACCTCCAAAGGATAGTCAAATGTCCATATATAAGTCTGTAGTCTTAATAATTTCATTTCTAATCATATTTATTAGCACTGGCTCTGAGTCTAAACTGGTAGTGGTGCAACACCTCTATGTCCAATATTGGTGTTCTACCACAAACTGGTAGGTGGTACAATGTCTTTATGTCTTTTTTGATCCTCTTATTACATTTTCTACGGCCACATAGCCAATTTGAGTAGTGGATTTCTCTAATTGGCTGCTATACTATGCAGGGATGAAGTGAGTAATTTATTAGAGATACTACAATCAAGGGCTCTTGAACCTTCTAGTAAAGTGGAAGACAATACATTTCCACCACGGAGCATTGAAAAACAAGTTGAGCAGCCATCTGCTGCAAATAGAGTTCTAAAAATGCCTTGTGAAGGAAAGCAAGAAGATTTGGAGAGAGCTATGTGGGGAAATTTAACTCCTCATCCACATTCATCGGTCAGTAGGGTGAATCCTTGACTAGTTTCTGTAGAAAATAAGTAAAGTAAATGTTTCATGGCTGTTATGAACTTGGAACTTCCTTTACATTTGGTGGTCTAATGTCTGTCAATTTGTCAATTTGCGTTGTTATTTCAACCATTGATGTGATTGTAGGAGTATCTATTCCATTTTCACGATATCTTATGTTCTTTTTTCTTTTCCTTTTTTTCTTAAAATCCTTTTTTCCCTTTCTTTTTAAATAATTAAATAAAAAATATATAAATTTGAAGAACAAAAAATCATTAGAGGTAACTATTTTTGTATTCATCAATAGTATAATGTATAAAACACCAAGGAGATTGGTTCAGTCTTGGAATGGTCAAAAACTAGATCAAACTGAATGCCTTATCCATTGCTACATGATTACTACTTGACTAGGTTGTTCATATTATATTTTTATGCAAGTTATTGTTTTAGTAGTACTCTTCTTATTTCTTAAATTAAATTATATAGAAGATACTCTGAATATCAAATTGTAAAACTAGTGCTGAACTGCTGAGGGGACATTCATTATTCAAAATAATAAAATGAATCATGTTGGGAATATGGTAATTTGGTTAATGTCAGAAAGTCAATAGGAAAATAAGAAGTTAAAGGTCTAGGATGGGGATTCCTACAAGAATCTGCAAATTTTCATTGCCAAAGTCTTCAATGTTTGTTCACTGTTTAGAGATTGTTATTCACGTTTTATTCTGCCTCTAATATTCAGCATTGGGTGTACTTTAGCAGAAACTTAGTGACGTTGGAGCATCACCTGTGGATATTGCAAGAGCATACATGAGCAACCGAAAATATGAACCAGGCTTACTCTCTGACAAGATACCAGATGATGAGAGGGGTTTGCTTCATGGTGATCATCAAATATCCAAGCCTTGTATTCCATCGATGTCCCCCAATCCATCAACTTGTTGGCCTGGTGCCATGTCTGAAAGTCAACGTGGTTATTTAACTCCAAGAGGTCAGAGAGGAGGTAGATTTGGTCTGCATAGTTTCCCTCGGACTCCATATTCTAGGAGTATCTTTTCTAAGTCCAAGTCCAAGGTATGTGGATATGGTCCTCAATTACTGTACATAGTGTATGTACAGTAAGCAACCTGTATTAACCACTCCTGCACGTTAACAGCTAACTCATTTGCAAGGAGATGCCCAAAAGTTTGTGAATACACCATCACCTCTCTGGCAGCAGTCACGAACACCAGCACATTCTCTGGTAATTTATTTTATCATTAGCCATTGCCAACAGACCAAACGTTGTAATTTCTTTTATGATTAAGCACTCAGTGACTAAAAGCCAATAATATGTCCATAGGAACTCTTGTTGAGAAGTTCTTTTGTAACATTTACATTGAGCTTCAGTTCTCAATATTTTAATTTGTCCCCAATGCGTAGGAATTTTTAGGTAAAGGTAGTGTAAAAACCGATCATTTTAGCAAGAATAAAATCTGAAATATTATAAGAGAACTGCAGTATCCTTTTTGTGTATGTATGCATTACAGGGTAGAGAACAAGAGGTAGATATTTTTGTTAGGGATGGTAAAGTTTACATTCGAACTCCAAAAATATACTATTTTAATTTCGTTGTACTATTTTAATTTCGAAAAATCTGGAGGCAAATTAGGGAAAAAATATACTTAAAATTTCATCCTTCTTCTTCTTCAATTATCCTTTCTTTGTCCAGAATGTTTCAATTATCCTTGATCTTTTGTTTCCTTCATGCCCTTGCTGGTAGGATGTATCTTGAGCTAGTGTTTTATCCATTTCCTTGGTACCTTTGTTAAAATGCTTGCTATGGTTGTTGCTGTTGTGCTGCCATATCAAGCCCAAGCATAGTTTTGTTTTGGAATAACCCTGATATAAACCAAGTTAGGTGGTTGAGATCTTTCATCCTAACTCTTGAATTTAATGAATTGGCTGCAAGAGTTTCCGAATCCATGTGCCTATAGGTTGTGGTTTACTTTTTAATTATTGGTTTACTCATTCTCAGGAGGAGCTTAAAGTTCTGGGGCATTTTGTAGTGCTTGAATATCTAATTCTACATAAGTTCTTAAGACAACTTTCGAGATTGAATATTGCATTATTGATTCTTGGGCATTATCCGCTGCTGGTACTTAATAGCTGTTTGTATTGATGCCAAAATCAAGTCCCTGCACGTTCTTACATCTATTGTTATTTTTTTCTGTTTATCGATATAGATGACATCAAACAACGATCCATTAGATGAGACAATCGGTTCCACTGGACCAATTCATAGGCTTCGGCATACAGCATCTGCAGTTACTAATTCCAGACGATCTGCTTACTTCTATCCAAACCGACAACCAGAGATGAAGGTAGAGAACTCCAATACTTCGGAAGGCATTTTACCTGATATGAAGAAGAATCTGGAACTTGGAGGAGCAAGCATCATTCCTCTATCAAAATCAGTGGTAAACAACAGCTCTGAGTCGAGTCCTCTGACTGTCCGTCCACAGTCCAGTCAGGTTGCTAGGACAATCCTAGAGCATATTACTAGAAACCCACCTACACCTAAAGAAAAGACCGAAGAGTTAAAGAGAGCAATTGAATGGAAGAAAACCCCATCTTCTAATGTACAAACGGTCAAGTCAAATGAAGCCAGTAATCTGACCGCAGAGTTATATTCTCACCAAAAGTCAAACAAAGTAGATCAGAACTGTCACCCCCAATTGACCGACAAGGGAGAAACCATGTCCACGATTCTTCCAAAGGAGAGTGCCGGCAGAAATTATGATGGGGCAATCCAAAATCCTTCCGGTCTGAAGTTTAGACTTAGCAATGCTGAATCAAAATACAAGGATGATGCAGGCTTAAATATTGGTAGCTCGTCACCTAAGGTATCATTGCAACCTTGCAATTGGTTTTAATTCGTTATTGTATTATTGACTGACTTACGGATGTTTATTGTGCATATATTTTGAAGTTATTAGCATAAGCTTGAAGAGTCCTTAATTTCTGGTTAAATTTATGGGCAGGTTGCTCCAAAGACCGTTCCCGTTCCAGCTCTTGGATCCGAAGTGGGGACTCAAATCAAGCCTTCCCCTTCCCTTGGAGGCAAACCTGTTTTTCCATCCATTACCATCAACAAGCCTGAGTCAAAATGGGCATTCTCTTCTGATAGTGGTTCGGCGTTTACTTTCCCTGTTTCCGGTGCATCCTCGGGAATGCTCTCAGAACCACCAACACCATCCATCTTTCCATCAACTAGCCTTGGGGGAAGTCAGCCACTATTACTGAAGCCTGAGACTCCAGTTCCCTCATACAGCTTTGGCTCAAAGAAGTCCAGCCGTACCCTTGTTTTCTCATTCCCTTCAACAAACAGCGATACAATCAGTAATGAAACCTCGAATATTAAGTTCAGCTTCGGATCCAATGATCATACAAGACTTCACTTTGGTTCTGTTGGGAAAGATGCAGTTTGTTGCTAACTGATTAGACTTGTTAAGTATAGTTTGGAAAGAAACTTGTGGCAAATACCTTTTTTTTTAGAAAAAAAAAAAAACAAAAAAAAAACAAAAAACAAATAGGAAATTGCAAATTCAGTCAAAATCAGAAAAGCTTCTGTGCCAGTTGTTGAGGGCTTTCTTTTATGTATATTTTCCCATTCCATTCATGATGATGGTATCAAAGTAATGCTTTAGTTTTCATGTAAGAACGTTAGTTTTAAATATTAATCAAAGTGTCACATCATTAAGTGAGAACAAGATTCCTGATTAAAACAAAGTTCTGTTTGGTTGGATGTTGAGAACCTCCTCTGAACCAAGGGGGGAAGTAGTTTCTCACATGTGAAGTGTTTTTGATGCAGAATCCCGAAGAATTCCAAGAAAAAATTCTGGGAAAAGGGAATGGGATACCTATATCCTAATTCCTATCCATGAATGAGCGAAGTAGATAGTTGATTGGATGACAGGCTAGGAAGAAGAGCATAGGACAAGAACAAGTCCACGTGGCAGGCTCCAAATCACAAGATGAAAGAAACAAGTAAGTTATGGCCTGAAATCACATGTTGGTGTAATATTGTAATATATTGCAGGTAACGAGGAAGTAATTCCCTCCTATCACAGGTAAAAGGAAGAAATGGTGGAGGGTCCCCACCACATTTCCCCCATCTTTGAAGCATCATGAACTGTTCTTTAGGGTTTCTAGGGATAGAAATTTTGTAGAGTGAGTGAGTGAGTGAGTGAGTGCGGAAGAGAAGGGGGATTGGGATTGTGGGGAAGCAAGTCAGAGAGAGATTGAAATGACAATGGAAGTGAAATGAATGCGGAGCAGACATGATTGTGACGTTTCAGATTCTAAATGTCAGAAAGGCCTTTCTTTTTTTCTTTTGTTTGGGGTTAAATTTTCTGAAGCAGAGAACCGCCCAGTGGCAGCGGCCGCAGCTGCTGCTGGCTGCACCACCGCTACCTCTGCTCCACTCTATACTCTTTTTCTCATGTCTTTTTCTAATTTTCTTTCTTTCTTTTGACAGCCAGCTTGTGATCTATCCCTACATTCATTGCCAACCACTTGAAGATCCCTAGGACATTCAATGATTATTATTTAATTCTTTCTTTCCCCTCTTCCTTCCAACCTCTTAATTTTATCACCTTAACTAATTATTATGGTTTTTATCCATTATATGTTTGGAATACAATTTGAAAATGGTTTAACTAACTTTTTTTCTCATTTAAAATCACTTTGAAATATAACTTTCATCACTTAAAATCAATTTAAGATTTAATTTTACACGTGTAGATATTTTTCATAATATTACAATTGATCTTCAAGGAATAAAATCACTTTTCGAGTGATTTTGAAAAAAAAAAACAATAGTTATTTTGACCATTTTAAAATCACTTCCAAACATAATTGCATGTATCAGTTAGAGACCATCTTTTTTTGCCAAGTTTTCATTTTTTTTATTATTAATATCGTTTAATTCTTTTATTTTCAGACTTTGTTATATCATTTTGTTAATTAACATTCATTTACTAAGATTTCTCTCCAAATTATGTAATTCGAATATATTTAACTTGAAATTATTCTTCTTATAAATGTATACATACAAAAATAAGTTGCTCCATGGAGTAGTTATAAATTTAGGAACCAAGCCTAAAGTATTAGTAGATATAGCATAATGAAAAAAAAAATGATAAATATAGCAAAATTTAAATCTAGTTCTAGAGTCTATGAATAACAGATCATATTGCTAGTAGAAGTCTATCCGCGATAAAGTCTATCACTAATAGGAATTTATCAACAATATAGTTTATCACTAATAAATTTTACTATATTTACAATTTCTAAAAAATGTTATACATTTAATTATTAATTTTAAAACCTTCTAATTTTTTTAAATATATAATTTATGTTTTATTTTAGTTCATTTTTGCAGAAAAGAAAAAAAAAAGGTTTGGAGATTTTTAATACTCATTTTTCAAATTTTGAATATAAATATAGATAGACACTCAAATGAACAAATATTAGTTTAGTAGATTATTTTAGGAAGCATAAAATTTTTTAATTTAATTTTTAAAGAACCATGTAAAATATTTCAAGGTTCATTATATTGCTTAGATTATTTCATAATAATTTATTATAACTCTACAATCATTATTACTTGAAGCAAACGACTTTTTCTCTTCACAGTAAACCTAAATATTATATATCAGCGCATTTAAAATTATATCAATAGACGGTTCTAATCTTTTTAAAAAGGAAATTTGAACTTTAAAGAAGCATTTAATAAGTCTATAAATTTTTAATTTCTTTTAATAAGTTTCTGAATTACAAAAATGTCTAATAATTTTTTAAATTCTCAATTTTGTATCTAATAAATTTTCAACATCTTCAAAATTTTAAAATTAATTTTTTTATTAAACATAAATGTTAATTTTAAAATTAATTATATCTTTTCGATATAATTTTAAAAACATTGAATAGACTAAGGACTTATTAAACATAAAATTTTAAATTTAGAGACATATTAGACATAAATTAAAATTAGAAATTGGAGGATATATTATTAGAAACAAATCTAAAAAACCTATTAGACAATATTTTCTAAAGTTTAGAGACCATGTTGGTACATATACTTAAAAGTTTAGGGATTATAATTATATTTGAACTTTATATGAATTTTATCCCCTATGATATAAAATTTCGGACCCATCATATATTAACATCAAGTTGTGAATTTGTTAAAAGTGAAATAAAAAATAGCAGTCAAAATGGTATTTTAACCTAAAATTTAATGTCTCCTCCATTTGAACTCCATTAACCCATGTGTTTAGAAATATAATTCTATATCATTAATTGTGACACATTTTACTTTGGTAAACAATAGAGTTAGGCAGCCAAAAAGGGCATCAGTCAATGGTTTGAATAAAAATGAAACAAGGGCATTTGATTTTGAATCTGAAAAAGATTCATATCTGTTATTTTGTACCTTTAGTTAGTGGTTCTTTTTTTAACTATTAAATTGAGAAATATTTGAAAAGGGAAAGTTTGAGTGTTTGAAATATATATATATATACACATATTGTGGTCCATGATCTACTTTTGTGTGTGTTTTGACAGTGGGTGGAGGTTAATTATGGCCATAGCTGCATGCAGTCTATGCTATATGTTTGGACATATAAAATCTTTTCTTAGATAAACTTTGCTTTTTGTGTGTCAAAAGGAAACATCTTTCCCTTTCCCTTCTTTTCCCCTTCCCTTTTATCTTTTTCCCCACCCTTCCTATTTTCAAACTATATATATTTTACCGTCATCTTAGGTAACACAACAATGTCAATTCCACACTTCTTTAACACTCTTATCATATCTCAAATTCAAAAGAGAGATATCATTACGGCTTTTCTACAAGCAAAAGCTTTGCGTTAAATGTGAGATACAAACAAAGTCGATTAGGGAAGAGATAAATATATATCTATGATATATAAACATGATGACACAATTATCTTTATTGGATGAGGTTTATTTTCAAGTGGATAATATCATACTAACGTAGAGATATGTAGAGGGTTTATTGTCTTTATCACTAAAACGAAACTACACATGAATAGATGTATGTGACATGCAATAATGGAATGAATTCATTAAAGTAATTATACTTTTATTATATTAAATTTATTGTAATCTACCCAGTTAAATTTACCAACTGATTATGTAATTAATAAGATGAGAGACTTGTATATGTTAAGGCTTGAATGATCACATCATGGATTAGTAGTAATTTTCATACCCCACAATATTATATATGGGGGATGAAGAGTCCATCTCGCTCCACATTCCCCTTTTTACTTGATTGGGAAAAGAAAAATTGAAAGAAAGGGATTGCAAGAATTATGCCACTTGTCTATATGAATGCTAAGTAACATGTTAAATCATATATGTAAAAACAAAACCAATTGACTTTCCATCCACATGCATTGGGACACTACACATATTCATTTGAATGATATGTTAGAATGAATATAGATAATTTGAATGATATTGGTATTAAAGATTTTATTTAGTTAGACCAACTTCGACCTAATTAAATTGGTATTTAGTCAGAAGCTCGAACTCTCTCGTGTCCATGCGTATAATATCTACCTGCATTATTAGTTAGTCATCTTGATAAGGCAAACTCTCTACTTGTTTTGATCAACTATATGTAAAGAAGGGGTTGAAGAATAATGTTCGTAAAATACTACATAACACAAGTTCATACATATATATTGATATGCCTTTTGCATCATCCAATGCCTAACCCATTTACTTCCCTCCAAATGCTAAAAACTCAAACAAAATGTTATCTAGAATGGAGCTGATTGATCCCAAAAGCATAATTTTCTGGCTGAAAAATTAACTTGATATTGAGAAATTAGTAGAGATTGTGGCATTTTTCAAGTCATACATTTTCCTTTTATAATATAGTGGAATTAAATAGTGCAACACAAAGATGGATATTATAATAATTGTCACTTGAATTTAAACAACAAATTCAAGTCATTAGCCTTTGTTTTCATGGAATAAAAGAAAAAAAAGAAGGCAGTAGAAATTAAGTCACAGAACTAATAAGAAGTGAAAAAAAAAGGCAGCAACTTCATTCATATCAGTTACTCATTTGTTTAATACTGCAGCCCTTGTCATTAAACGCTCAGAACCCTGATACCAAAAAAATATATATATTAAACAATATGAAATGCATATTTAGTTTGAATTAAATTCAACAAATATAACCAAAAAAAAAAAAAAAAAAAAAAATTCAAAAGTTTAAATTACAAGTTTCAAGTTTTTGTCTATGTGGTCCTTCAACTAATTTCGAATTTTCATATTTAGTTCTTGAGCTAAATTCATGTATCTCTTTTTGTTAAACAGAGAAGTGAAAATTAGGGTTCTATTAGATATGAAATTTAAATTTATGGATATTTATTAGACACTTTTAAAGATTCACGGACTAAAATTATAATTTTTTTCCCCACATTTTGAATGAGTTTAATTATAGGTGACATGTTACATTAAATTTATAAGAGCATATAATAAGAGTACTTACATCGTCTAGCTTCACTTGATTGTTGGTTTCCAACATCAGACCAAAGTGAATACGAGGAAAGTGTGCCCACTGATCATCAAATTAACCAATCAAAATTGAAATATATTATGAAGAAAATTAAGAATTATCTACATTATTATTATTATTGTTATTATGCAAAATTTATTATTATATCATCAATTTTTTTTTTTAACTTACGTTTTTGGCTGCCGTACTGAAAGCTTCCCTGTGGCTAATCTCAGGATTACTTGCCTTGATCCTTTGGATTTCCTCTCTATAACAACATTCATAATTAAATTAAATTCCTCAGATAATCATTATTCGGTTTTTATTTTTTAATTTTTCAAAAATTAAGTTTACAAACACTACTTACTTCCACCCATTAATTTTTTTTTTTTAATTTTATTTTAATTTTCAATCACATACTTTTTAGGATTGTTGTCAAAATCCAGACTTTTCAAGTCGTTTTTTAAGTTTTAAAAATTGATTCGGTCACTATTGGAATGAGGAGATTGATGATGAGTGCTAAGTTTATGTCAACTTACGAAGAGATCGAAGGATCAGTAGGTATACTAGGACATGTCAACTAAGTTTGACACCTCCTTAACACCCTTATAACGTCTCGATCCAAAAAATTTCTTAAAAAATAAAATAGTTTTTAAAAATTTGTTTTTAGTTTTGAAATTTGGCTACGAATGTTTATTAAAGAAGATGAAAACCATGCACAATTCTTGGTTCACAAACTAGGCCCAACATATAGTAATTAAAAGCTAGTTGAATGAAGATAATTAAGAAGTGAAAAATATAAATATATAACGAAGGAATTAATATAAAAATGTTAGTGAATAAATTGGAAAGAAATGATATAGAGAAAGCACTTATGAAGGCTTTGGTTACTCACTTTATGAACTGATTATACGCAGAAGGTACTCTCTGCCTCTTCTCGGGAGCTGAAAAAGATAATAACAACTCATAAAATTTGAAATTATTTTTATTTTTTTTTAAAGATTTGCAGAGCAAAGTAAATGAATAACACTTCAAATAATTGAAAAAAAAAGGTGAAATAATACTGACGTCGATTCACAACCCTCTCCTCTGTTGGGATTGTAGTGGGTGCTCGAATTTCCATCTTATTATTGTTGTTACATTTGGATGTTGATCCAAAATCCCCTTGAAAATCACTTCCATACAAATTGTAATTGGGAACCTATTATTGTCAATCCAGAGTATAGTTAAGTTAGAATTTTGAGTCTTTGGTAAAGGAATATTGAATTACGTGATGGATGGGACAAAGTACAGTATTATTGGAGGAAGAAAGGAAGGAAGGAAGTTTGTTTATGAAATGATGTTTCATAAGAGAACTCAGAAGGAAATATTCCAACATTGAAATGATTGAATCAGTTAGAAAATAAAAGCATATAATACCTAGATTGGCAGTTCAATCCCAAAAACAAAGTCAAAAGGAACTTTCACATCTCCAAAAATTATTTTTATTTTTTTCTTTTTTGTTTGCAGTTTGTGTTGGAAGAGTAGATGACAAAAACCTAGTTATAGATATAGGTAAATAGCTGAAAGCTCTCTCCCCTAGAACCCAAAAAAAAAAAAAGAAAAATAATAATTACAAAAACCTAAAAGAACCCTAAACCCAAGAAGCACAATCTAAGAAAACAAGGCTAAAAGAAAAAGGCATTTAAAAAGGGTTAACATTTCTCAATAAAACCTCATAGAAAACGTTGAAACTTGATGGATAAAAGAGTTAAACCATGGGATTATGGCGGCTGTGGAAGCTACCTAATTAATTAGGGTTTTTTTTTTTAAAAAAAAAAAATATATAAATTAAAAGATTAATAATAATTCGAGAATCTGGGTGAGATATGGATTAATTTTGTAAAAATGAAAAAAAAAAATAGAAGTAAAATGAAAAGATTAATTAGGTGGGAATTAGGGTTACCTGAAGATCTTGCCAAGAAAGAGACTGAAATGCAGCAGCCATATTGACGGACCACAGATTTGTGCAGTGACCACATCGGACTGTCACAATATCAAACAAACTACTGCATGGAACACTCACCTGCTCATCATCATCATCATCATTATCATCATCACCATCACATTCGTTGAAATTTTTATAATTCAAGTATCAATTACGAGGCAGAATTTGATAAAAAATGTTCAAAAGTTTAAACGGATGGATTATGGGTTTATTTCTTATTTTTAAAATATTAGGATGGAAGCCTAGAAGGGTGTATTTGTTTAGGGTTTTTCTTTAATGGGTTGCAAAAAAGATGGGATTTTTATGGGTGGGTTTGAAGTTAGAAGTGAGATCTTCATTAGTGATTTCCCCATTAAGGTAAAACAGGTGGGTTGTAAGGGCTCATAGAGAGTGGCATTTTTAAAAAAAAGAAAGAGGCATTTCATGACTTGTCTTCATCATCCTTGTCATCCAAGACTATATTTTTTTTTTCTTTTCAACTTTTGAAACTCCATTATCTCTTCTCCCTAACATTTCAATCCCAATAATTTTCCTTAAATTAAAAATTTTCAAACAAAAACACACAAATTTATCTTTCTCTCTCTCTTTTTCTTACCTCTCATAGGAATTTTCAGGTATATATGACTTTATTTTGACTGCAGAAGAAGAAGAGGAGGAGAAAAAAGGTCCAAAAACGATGGAGACTTGACTGAATTAAAAATCAAATTAAACAAACCATCAATAGAAAAACTAGAAAAACCCCATTTTTCAAGTTTCCATCAAGATCTAGAAAACACCAAAATTAACCCCAAAAAAGGAAAAAAGAAAGAAAAAGAAAGAGATGTTATATATATGTACCGCAAGAACGATATTGCAAAAATTGCAAGGGATGTAGCAGAGTTGTTCAGGTGCAATATCGATGCAGCTGGCCGCCATGGATTTGATGAGTTCACAGCAAATTAATTGAACAAACAACACTCTCCTTTTTAGTGAAGAAGAAGAAGAAGAAGAAGAAGAAGAAGAAGAAGAAGAAGAAGAAGAGTGTGAAGAGAGAAAGGAAAAAATAAAATAAAGTAGAGAAGAAGAAGGTCTCTGATGTCTCTGTCTTTTCAATTTTGGAGAAACCCAAATGAGAAAAGTTAATAATATATAGAAGCCCTTTGCAAGAATAAATCCCCTTCTTGGATGATACTGTAAAACTTTCACCTCTTTTTCTACATTAACTAAATCTTTTATATATATTTGAAACCCTCAAAGTAAGAGAGAGAAGGTAAATGAATGCTGAGAGAAACTAAAAAGGTGAGTGAATGATATGTAATTTAAAATACACACAAAAAATAAATAAATAAAATGAAAGTGCCCACTGAAAATATTGGGACCAATAGAGAGAAATTAATGAGAGAAGGGGAAGGATAAAAATGGATCTGAGAATCATCAATTTCACTAGAACAAACTTAACCTAATGCCCTTTGCATAAAAAAACATAAGCTAATGCATTATGAAATGGTTTTGAAGAGGGGATCATACACTTATCCTGTTAAATTTATATTTGATTTTTTAAAAAAATTAAAGACTAAACTTTTATTGTTGAGCTTTGTTCACGTTTTGACACCTACTTCTATTTTTGACTGACATTGATTGCTAAATTTTAGACAGAGGAAACGTAACCTGACTTTGACACAAACAGTAAATTTATTCAAAGAGGAGAACTTGACATGCAAAAGAGAAAATACACGGGTGTGATGCTTGCCACACACTCTGATGCTTAAGTCAGTGAAAGAGTGTAAAAACTTGAGAGTGAAAGAGTAGGACTCAGATTACTTCATATAAACTTATAATGATGTATATATAGAGAAAGTTGACCTAAGTTGTTCTTAGGATTTCAAAGTTGCCTCAAGATAGTTAAATGATCTATCAGGTCGAAGCGCGTATCTAGTTTCACTTTTGGTTAGGATTGACCTCAGCCTTGGCCGAGGTCGAGCATCTTTCTTAGGTCATGACCATATTTTTGGGTTAAATGATTTTTTCAGCTGGATCATGGCATAAAGTATGTCCCGTTAGGTATTTGGTAAGGTCAAGGCTGGACACGTTGGCTTGGAACAAGGTCCAAGATAATCCCTTTTCCTAGCCCATTTTGGTCCTAAGTTACTGTTTTCAACTTGTATCATGCTTCTTTTGGACTTTATTGTTCTTTACACTAGATGTCAATAACAACTCATAACAATTAATTTTGGTCCTACTGGCTTGAGTTTTAAAAACTATCAATTAATTAAGTAGATAACAAAACAAAGAAACAAGCATTGTTTCTCAATTTTTTTTTAAAAAAGATTTTTTTTTATAACCATTTGGTTTTTGAAAATTAAACTTATAAATATTGTTACCCCTCGTTTAAGTTTCTTTATTTCGTTATCTACCATCTTCCCATAATTTTAAAAAACCAAGCCAAGTTTTGAAATAGTATTCAAAAACTTGTTTTTGTTTTTGGAATTTGACTAAGAATTCAAATGTTTTGTTAAAAAATGAGAAACTCATGATATATTGAGAGGAAACATTAAATTTCAATAAAATTAAACTATTTGTAACACTGTTGAAATTTTTTTCAAATATTTAAATGGTAAAACTAATGAAAATATTTTCAAATATATAACAAAAAGTCACTGTCTATATGTGATAGATAATAACTTTTATTATATTTTAAAATAAGTTGACTCATGTTCCTATATTTGAAAACAACCTAAATTAATTAACGAGTATGAAAAATTTAGAACTTCTTTTCCACAAAAAAATAAAAACAAGAAACTAAAAAGTAACATATCATCATATACAAAAGCATCCACCCATGGAGGGTACTCTTCAATCCATGTCCTATGGGAGGTTTGGTCTTCCATACATGACAATAATAAGCTAGACCGTGAGCGACAAAATTATTATTTTATGAACTAAAAGTGAAACTATCATGAAAATGGGCCTTGCATCGGGAATCTCAAATGTCATCTTTTTTGTTTTTAAATATTCACAAGACATGAGGGATAAATAGATGCATCGAGACATCTCAACGAGATTGACACTCCTCTAGCACTCTCATCACATCTCGTACCAAAAAATGCATTTATAAATAAATAAATAAATAAGAGTTACAAAAGCGAGTTAGAGAGAAGTTCGAAAAGGAGGCGACACAAAGCAGAAAGAGAGAAATTACAAGAAAACCTTCCAATTAAGAGAGATATTAGCAATATCATACTTACAAAATAACTTTGACCTAGAGCACCACCGTGATGATAAATTGAGGATATCCTCCCAAAGTTGCTTATAAGACTTGCCACCATTATGAAAATCTCTATCGTTTCGTTCTAACCAAATGCTCCATAAAGTCCCTTCAATCAGATTGCAAAGCAGAATATATCTCTAGAAGACAGGGTCGATGCTGATGAAGGCATTCAAAACCGAGTCGAGCTTTTGACTTCATTGTTGAAATTCTAATCCTGTGATCAATTTTCATCAGGATCAATGGGTCAGTTTCCACCCAAAAGGGATACATCCTTGCTTAATTTCCATTGCAATGGGGATGTCGTCCAGGAGATCAGCAACTACCTCAAAATGCATGAGTTCTACAGATCCAATAAACTTCAAAACTTTTTGCATTAGTACCAATGAACTTCAAAACCATTGAAATGATCTAGTTGTGGAAGTAATTTTCACAGGATCAACGAGTCTGTTTCCACCTAAAAGATAACATCCCTGCTTAATTTCCACCGCTATAAGGATACCATCAAAGAGATCAACAACCTCATAACGAGTTTCAGGATCCAATGAAACATATAAATCTGTGTGTCGATTCTCAAGTGAACCATATAAATCTGTGTGTCGATTCTCAATTCTTTTTATATTTTATGTATTTCTTAACTGACGATTTCGTAACATTTAGATTTAAAATTTAACCAATCATATTATTTCGGTGGGATCTAAATCAAACAATTAACAACTTTTACTGTAACCGCGTGGTGAGGGTATGACTTAAGAGTACGTAGGGAAGAATGAAGCTCCCAATTTCAATTCGCAATTTAATGCTTCCCAAACTGTTTACTGTTTAATGTAACATCAAATTCATATTCGACCCTTATTTATAATTCACAATATTAATTCCCACTCTGAACTTTATTATCACATAATATGGAATTTGAGGTTCCATTAAATTCAAGGAATTGGGAGTGTCCAAATTTAAATTGTCTTTTTTGTTTTGTCATGTTGTGGCCTTGGTATTAAGGTTTTTATCGGTTTGTAGATATTTCTATATTTTTATAAATTCAAGATTGAGACGAATAGTGAATCAATATTTTGATTATATTCTAAAACATTGATGAAATATAAAATAATAAGCCACAAAAAATAATATAAATAATAATCATATTTAACTTATTTAGAATGTGTGAAATATTTGTTTGTTAAATTTTTTAGAAATATTTATTTACATCAACAATTTATTGGTATTTTCATCGATAGTTTTTATAAAATTGAGATTTCGATATTTTCATCGACATTAACATTTTAAAAAACTTGAACGGGATCACAAATTTATAGGTTTTTTTTTTCCTTTTATCTTGACAATATGTGAGATGGAGAAATCATACTTCGATAAAATGCTCAGGGAAAATATAACTTTTTGATTCCATAGATTTTGAGTTTAATTTCATTTCATCTTCTTAAGTTTTGAATTTTATTTAAATATTATTTTTAGTTTTCAAAATGTTACTACAAGAAATTATCGTTTTTTGACGAGAAAAGTGTCATAAAAGGAAAAAAAAAGAAGGGAGAAAAGCTTTGTCGACGCTATTGAACCGTCGGGGTGAGAATGGATTGTCGGCATGACCATAATGTCGAAAGTAAGATAAATTGAAAGTTTTGCTTAATTATATTTCTATATGAAGATTTTTCTTTAGACTTTCAATAATATTGGTTTTTAAGTCCTCGCATTGTTCATAGACTAGATAGTTGGTTCTTTGAAATTCTTATAGTTCATAGTTTAAAACATCATAGACTTTGGAGTACTAAATCACCCTTTTATGTAATTATGATGCCTCTATTATAGCGTTAAATTATAAGACTTTCTTATAATCTTGTATTACTTGTTTTTTTTTTGTGTTTGAGTTATTCTCTAGCTCTTCTTGTACATATTAAACACTATCCTTATTTTTTAATGAATGCATCTCTACGAGATCTGGTAAGTTTGATGAGGGTGCTACGATTGTGCCAATCTAGTTTAAATAGTGTAGTCCACCTACTGATCTCTTCTTCTTCTATATATTGTTAAAAAAACATAGTGTACTTGTCCTAATAATTAAATGTTTGAATTTCTACCTCCACATTATTAAATTGAAAACAAATAATTTAATCCATATAATTTATATTTATAATTTGCAACAATGAATTCCTATTGACCATCTCACTTTGAGGTTAATAATAAAAACACCATGTGAATAGAACAAAATTGAATTTTTTTATATATATGTAGATTAATAGTAAGTTGCCTTTGGATCAAGTGTATTTTAAAACTAAAGTGATCAAATCCTCACAAAATAAAGGACATAAATTTAACTTGATGATAGCATCCTTACAAATTTTATCAACCTATAAAACTTTTTTTTTCTTTTAACAAGATACAAAGGGAAGTGAGATTGTAGGTACGTCGGGATATCTCAACTAGATTGACATATCCGTAGTACCCTCATCATGCTCAGATCCGATAGTAATGCATTCAATCAAAAGAAGTGTCAATAACTACAAAAAAGCTGGAGAGGAGTTCCAAAAATAAAAGAAGCAAAAAGAGTCTAGAGAAATGTCATCCAATTTAGTGCTATGGAAGATGCATATTACAAAAAAGATAATTTTTTCACACCAAAAGACAGAGTAACTTTTAACACTTAAAGCATCACATACTAAAGTTTAAAGATTAAATCATTATAAATTTAAGAAAATACTTGTGTGCATATTAGATTTCCACTCAAAAGAGAAAGAAAATGGAGTGGGATTGAAAAAAAAAAGAAAAGAAATGTACATCTCATAATGTACTCAAGTATTGCACTATATTGATACTTTCTATTGTTTTTTTTACTACAAATGAGTGAGGTAGAAATTTTAAACTATAGATCTCTTGATCTTAACACATATTGATATCAATTGAGCTAAACTCTTTTTGACGAAATATAATTAGTTAACATTAAAGCTCTGTGAATTAAAAACAAAAGGGCACAAAGGTATATGTCTTTTTGACCTAGATTTTAGTATAACATAATAATACAATTTTTTTAAAAGAATTTAATGCTAAAGGAGCACATTTAATTTCCATAAATAAAATAGTTACCACTAAATTTTCTAAAATATTTATTATTTTTATTTTCTACTTTTTTTTTCAATAACAATGTAAATTGAAAAATTTGAACGTACACCTCTGATTTTTTAGTCGAATACATATATCTAAATTAATTGAATAATATTAAGAAAATAAATCATGATTAATACAAAATGTATAATGTTAAAAGATGTATGACATATTTGAAAGTGAAGTAATTAATATATCTTAATTTTCAAGTATTGTTATAAGATCAAAGATATTCAAGTGGATGATGATGCTGTTGAAACAAAACTAAATGGACAATAAAAACTACTCATTTTAGGGATGTGAGTGATGAAAGTATTAGGATATAGTCTACTTATTTTATAATGATTTGATATTGTCACACTTGAAAACCAAATCAAATGTGTTTATTTTTTTATTTTTTTAAAAAAAATCTCATTTGATGAGACCATGTTTGGATTCTCCTTGGAGAAGAAAGCCCCTAGGAGAGGAAAATGATAAAAAAGAAATACATCCATAAGCAATTAAAACTAGGTTTGGACTTGATTGAAGAGGACAAACAAAATTATTTGTCCAAACAAAAGAAATACAAATCAAGAGATATATATCTCTTCTTTTCTTCTTCCACATGTTTGAAGAGAGAGAGATTGAAAGTTGGGTACATAAAGGCTGTTGCCAAATTGGGGTAGGGCCATTTACATTCTACAAATGTCTCCTGCAATCAATACTAAAATTAAATTTCCGATTATTTGATGGATAATACGTCAGGGGAAGGAATCGAATCTCTAATTTCAAAGTTGACAGTACAAATATTATATTAATTGAATTGCGTGAGGTGAAGGAATCGAATATCTGATTTCAAAGTTGAATTGCTTGGGGTGGAGGAATCGAATATCTGATTTCAAAGTTGATAATACAAATACTATATCAGTTGAACTGTGTTCATTTTGACAAATTTCGATCAAATTCCAGATGTACGTAGAGAGGTATATTAATAAAGTATGGAAATTAAAGCAAAAGTGCATAGGACGTATATTTGAAGATCTATGGCTGTAAAAAGTTTGATTTTGTAAAAAGAACTAACAAGTTAAATTTTCCATTAATTGCAATGCTAGTTAAAGAGTTATGGTTTGTGAAGGAGATGAAATAGGGGACCATGACCCCTTTAAATACCTTACCACCAACTATATATTAAAGTTGTCTATATATATCATTCAATATAATTTTCATATATCCTTTTTACATATTACACATTTAACCTACGAATTATATTAAGGGAAAGGACTTTTTTTTCTTTTATTTATTTATTTATTTATTTGTGTTTATGAAGTTGATGGAAATTTCAAAATAATATAAATATTGATGAAAATATCGAAAAAATGTCAATGTCGATTGATATTTATAGGAAAGTTATAAAATACTAAAAAACATATTTAAATTAATAGATAAACATTTTACGCTTTTTAAACAAGTTAAAATGTTTATTTATTATTATTTTTTTTATATTCGTTTTAGTGAAGCTTTTGTTGCTTATTTTTTGTTATGTTTCGTGGATTTGTTTTTAATGAAATAATGGAAATGTCAATTTATCCCTCCAGTCGATGTTGAATTCATGAAAATGTAAAAATATCAATAAAAAAATGTCGACATGTCGATGAAAATTTAATATCAATGTTAGAGGTTTGAATCTCTAATATCAATAAAAAAAATGTTAGAAGTTTGAATCCCTTTATTTAGGCTTTGGTTTGGTAATCACTCATTTTTTTTTTTAATTTTTAAATTATACTTATTTTCTCATAATTTTTTATTTGTAATTTTCACATTTCATGTACAAAATGTTAATTTTATTAAAAAAATTTCAAAAACAAAAGCTACTTTTTTAAAACTACTTTATTTAGTCTTCAAAATGTGGATTTAAATTTGAAAAGACTCCTAAAATCTACGTAACAAGACATATAAATCCATAGATAAAAGTAATATTAAATAATTACCAAACAAGACTTTAGAAATTAAAATTGTATATAATAAATCATTAATGTTAGGATTTTCTTCCTATTAGGAAAAATCCATCTTATGTGTGCTATTCATTCATGTGCTCCATGTCTATTCTTGGATAAGAAATTTTAGCACATTAATTAGCCAGCTATCCATCTCTAGCATCTACTCTATTTCTCTGTTAAATGCCATGTTCATAATCAATTTCACATTCTAAACCTTTCCAATGAGCTGTACTTATCATATGTAAATCCTTTATATAATCTTCTGGCATATATACTAATTTATTAGCCAATTTAATTCCCCACATTAATTAGACTAAAAAATTCCTTTTTTTTTTTTTTTTTAGGAAAAAACCATATATAAGTCATGAGATATTTAAGAGCCCTTTGTTTTTTTGAAATGTAGATAACTAGAATATTTAGATGCCCGAAATTATAGACGTCCAGAATTACAAATGTCCGACATTCTTATATAATCTATCTGAAAATACTTGATAACTATATTTGTTTCGTAGGATTTATATTTAGAATTATCTTAAATTTACATAATCTTCTAAGAATGTCCTTATGACTATTCATTAATTTTTAATTAATTAAGTATAGTTTGAATATATATAACATATTTGTTTTTATTAATTTAAATTAAAATGGTTATATTATTTTATTTGTTATTTTTCTCAACCATCTAAATACTAATAGATTTTAATTTATGATTTTTTAATAAAATAAATACTAATTTAAATTTGAATTGGAATATCTTTCTTAAAAAAAATTAAAACAACGGCGGATTAAAGAAAAACGAAATACATAGTTGACATTATTTATTTTAATTATAAAATGAAAATAATGAACGTAAATAATGTCAACTATACATATAAAAGGTTAAAAATGTAAAAAGGAATATCTTCAATACAAGAATCCAAAAAATTCATGTTTCAAAAGGGTATCTAAAATCCTCACGATGCCCTCCTGAAAATGAACATGTTGTAAAAAAAAAAAAAAAAAAACGAAAAATATAGTTTTTAGTCAAAAGCACTTGATAAAACATCGATAAATTGTTTGTTTAAAACGAAATTCTAAATTATAGTTACTCGTAAATTATTGCGTAAGAAATACTTTATTCCATCAAAACTTCTCTCACTTTTTTTAGTATATATATTTTTAAAATAATTATAGGGTGAAAAATCAAACTTTCAATAAGAAAGAAGGACATACTACTTAAGTTTATTTGTATATATTCTTATCGACAGTCACATTAAATAAATAAATAAATATGTGCAATTTCATGATTGGCAACACAAAATTTAATTGCACGCACTATAGGGACATCATAAATATATAGACATTATTACACATATCACCCAAGTAATTGAAAAAGGTTACAACACTATACTATACATAAATATTATTCACTAAGAAGTCATGATCACAATTAAAGGTGTAGGTCTAATATTCGGATTTGAAATTCATATTCCAAACTAGATGATTTTAATATTTTTATGCATTTTCTTGCGTCTCTTGTGACCTGGTCTATCTACTTATCTCTTGAGCTACAATAGAGAGTGAAAACTATCTGTAAAGACCAACATGAATCATTTTAGCACATTTTGTTCTCATCAATTATTATTGTAGATGTATTGGTTGCTCATTTTTTCTTTTGGCCTTCTTGTTCGCTTCTTGTTTTTACTCGTCTTTGACATATTGCGCATTTGGGGGTGTTTTTTATCTGCCAAATATTTATTCGGGGGTGTTTTTTATCTGCAAAATATTTTTTCTGTTTTTGGTTCTGGCAAAGATTTTCTACCTTGTTGATTTATCGTCTTGTATTTCTCTTATATTTAAGGGGTTGTTTTCTCTTATGGTTAGCTGTGTTTTATGAAAAAGAACAATTTTATTTGAAGAAAGAAAAAGGTGAGCAGCATTGTGTGTGCATGCTTGTTGAAGAATTGTTCAGTCTTTCGGTTCAATATTCTGTTGATTTATAATAAGGTAATATATAGTTGAAGTGTTCATATGGTCATTCTATTCATGGAGTGATTCAAAAGTTTTTTAGAAGGAGTCTAAGCAAATATGCTTGAAGGTTTTGCAAACGTGAGATAAAAAGAATAGTAAATGAAGGTTCAAAATAGAAGAAGTATCAAGTTTAGGGGAGCCTAAACATGAAATGCATCAAGAAAGAGAGTTTTAAGTTTAGGAGGAGTCTAAACTCTTCATTAGGAGTGAGCTCTTTGTGAGTCTAAATAGTATATAATATTAGATAAGTATTCATTTGTCATTACTCAACTTTACTAGTGAAGTTCTTTTTATCCAGGCACACTACCTCCAAACATAGGTGAAGTGATTACACTGAATTGGATTACCAATTTTTGTGTGTTCACTTTTTTTTATCATCTTCTCTTCGCTATATTATCTCATAAGTTGTCTATAACATCATGTTTGACTTGTGAATTCGTTCTTTAGATTCACCTATTTTTTTGTCACGAATGCTTTCTAAGAAAATTTTTTTTTAAAAAAAAAAAAAACTCACCTAACATATAATTACTCAAAGTCTAAGTACATCACACAACTTTATCATATTAACGCAATGACTTCGATTTAGAAATAAATTCAATTAAAAAGTGGGAATGTGATTACAAAAGAGTTAAAAGAACCAAGAAGGAGTGGATGCAAATTGGTGTGACCCAATTTGGTCTTCAGAAAAATTGAAAAGTACCTAACATATGTTGCATACAATGGACCATTACTATGAAAATTTGATATTGCTTATCCCTCTCATGGCATCTTCTTCTCTTATTGAGCCTCCCTCTCTTTTTCCCTTTTTCTTTTGCCTTCTTATTGTGTTCTTCCCTCCATCACATCCACGTGCATATGTGTGCAAATTTTGAGAGCCATGTGTCTAAATTCATAGCATTGTTTATTTATATCTTCCCAACTCCTATAATTCATTCAAGAAACCCTAGGTTCTTCCCAAAAATACAGCCATTTTTTGAATCAACATCCCACTTTCTTTTTAATTATTAGAATTGAAATCATGCACTTCAATTTAAAATATCAATTTCCTTTTATTTGAATATTATATTTAGATGCCATTTTGTGGGAGCTAGAGGAAGAGGACCAAAAATTCTTCAATGTTGTGTGACCGCCTCTACATTATTACTATATCCTTATTAATTACATGATACATGATCATGTTAAGTATTTTGGGAAAATATTAGAATAGAAATATTGTGTGAAAGTGATACGAGATTAAATCTGTCATCACTCACCAATTTAAATTTTTGGATCAATTGATGATTCAATATGGTACCAAAGCAGTTATTCTAGAGACTAAGGGGGTCACGTATTTAAATATCTACAATATTATTTCGTTCTCAATTAATATTATTATTGACTTCCTATGGACATCCTAAACTTTTGGGTCAATTGGTAATTTAAGATATTGTTGAAAATTGATGTGTTTCAAGTAGTGTTATAAAAGGACTTTATGACTTTGTTTTCAAGTGGTTTAGGTTAAAAATACTTTAAGCCTAGGTGTACTGCTAACTCTAGATAGATTTCTTTATTGTATTATCTAGTTTGAGGGTGTAGGTGAACGGTACACAATCTTTGAAAGTGTGTAATTATAATTGGGATTAAGGAGAGAATTCTATTTGATCATAATAATTTTTTACGGATTGGATTATTTTCTATGGATAATGTTTTTTTTTTTTTTTTTTTTTTTTCGATTTTGGAGTTTTCCACATACATTCTTCTATTTCCCATTTTATGTTTCTTCGTTTAGAGCTTGTTTAATAGGGAATCCAAAAACAAAAATAAAAAACAGTTGATTCAATGAAAAGAAAGTTGTATTTCATGTTCTCAGATATGTTTTTGGTAGTAGATTAAAAAATTGAATTTTAAAATAAATAATTATTTTAAATGTGTCGAGAGTATATTTATAAAACATAAACTAGTTGTAGTTCTTTTTTCAAAAGAAAACTAGTCGTAGTTACTTACTATATATTAGATTGACTATAGATTATTATTAATCTATTCTTTGAACTCAATAAATCTAAAAATATAAAACAAAATTTGTATTGCCAACCAAACATGTCCTTAATTTCTCAAATATTTTATACTTATTTATCAAATACTTAGCGAGAGATAGGGCATGTCTTATAGAATGATGAAACAAAATGTAGGTACATTATATTAAATATGATGAAAGGAATTAACTAAAAGCTATAAATTGAACAATTACATATATTCGATATAAATAGGTGTGACATTGAGTAAATTTTGCATAATTTTTATTTTCTCTTATATATAAGTAATTAGATTAGAAAGGGAGTGTGTTGGTAGAATTTGGATTGAAAATGTAGCATATAGTTAGGTTTTTATGCTTCAGTTTCTCATATAATTTCTCGATATACACACAACAGAATCTCTTTTCTCTGAAACCAAAAAGATAAAATATTTAACCAAATATGAAGAAGCATCCACCCCAGCCACTACCTACTCTTCTAAAACAAACACAATTACCCAAATTTCAATAAATAAAAAGCATAAGCATTTATATTATACAAAATCCAGAGTACTTCCCTTCTTCCTTTTCTGAACTGCAGGAAAAATCCCCCTCTTCTTTCTTAACATCAACTTTCAAGTTTGTAATTGTCTTTTTCTCCCTTATTTAATATATTATATGTATAAAATAACAATTCCCAATCTTTTATATATTATATATATAATAATATTCTCATCTCATTACCTACTCATCACCATAGCCCACATTCAAGTACAGCAGCTTTTCAAAACACAAGAACCTACTTTCTAAACTCTAAAACTCTAAATTACTCTAACCCTATTTTTTTTTTTTTTTAAAAAAATATTAATTAATTTTATGTTCTTAAATATTTAACATTTTTAAGGAACTTTGAGAATTATAATTATTGAATTTTTTTGGGCGATAGATGCGAGGCAAGAAGTAACAATAATGATTATTATTATTAAACGCACCATCTTTTCTTTCTGAAGTAGCCCACAAAACAGCTTTCTTTTTTAGCAATTTCTGTCAATTTTTGTTACTTTTTTTTCCTTTTTTAATTTACCGAAGGGCAGGGCGGGGCAGGCCGGGCAGGTCATATGACATTCTTTTCTCTCTCGCATCGTCAAAGGAATAACTGTTGGAGATAACATCATTTCATCTCCCTCTCTCTCTCTAACAGTTTCTCTCTCCTCTCTCTGTTAGGTTAAGTATATTTTAATATAGTAACCATTTGTTTTTTTTTTTTTTTTTTTAAATTAAGTATATTTTGTCAATATTTCTTATAATAATTTATATCTTTCTTAAATTTTTTTTTGAGGTGTAGGTAGTCTCTAATTTTAATTTTAAAAAACAAAATAGTTATCAAACTAAATCTATACAATGTTGTATCTATATTTTTTAAATTTTAGTAAGTAATGATTTAGTCTTTGTATCTCTACAATTTCTAATGATTTATTATTTATTATAAAAAAATATTATTATGTTTTAATAAAATTTCTTTACACGCGTAAACTAATAAATTGATTATAAATCAAATTATTTATAAACTAGGCAAAGACTAAGTTATTACATAATACAAATTGATACTTGACTTTTATGAAAATTTTCACCCTCGTTTGGTAATAATTTAGTTTTTTAAATTTTTTTCTTGAAAATTAAGCCTACATACGCTATTTCTATCTTTTGTAATGTACTTCTTATTAATGGTTTAAAAAATCAAGTCAAATTTCAAAAAAAAAAAAAAAAAAAACAACTTTCAAAAACTTATTTTTGATTTTGAAATTTGGTTAAGAATTCAACCATTTTACTTAAAAAAAAAAGATGCAAATCATGGAAACCAAACAATGAGGAAATAGATTTATTAATTATAATAAACAAAATGATTACCAAACAGAACCTTAATGATATATACTAAATCATTATAAATTATAAAATACATAAATAAAATTTTATTTATAAATAAATTATTATTTTCATGAAAGTTGACCATGTCCTTTTTAAACCTACATATTATATATATATATATAGTTTCATTTTCTATATTTAGATCTGGGAGGCCTAAATGACAGTAGCTGTCTTTATCCAATGCCCAAAGTGTACGGTTGTAAAGCATTCTACAACTGGCTGCCCTTTCCTTTCAATTTTCCCTAAACACTCCTATGGAAAAACCAAAGTCTTGGTTTCATCTATATTTTTATTTTACATCTTAGGTTTGTTTATATATCACATTAAAATGTTCTTATTCCAACTATATACTTAACTTTATTTACAACCTCATCTTTGAATAATGGAATATGTAACCCTTCCCCATTCTTAATACTAACAAAAATATTATATCAATAATGACTAAAGTAAAATTCCAAAAGAGAGTAAAGATTTTGACCACACATAAACACAAATCCCATTGATGTCTCAAAGATCTTGGTTTTTTTACAGCATATGGAATTACTTCACCAATACGTCAAGCTTGAAGCACTATCACAAAAGAAAATGAAAAATTAAATAAAGAAAAATCTAAAGTTTTTATCATGTAGAATCAATAGCTCCCCAAACCCAACAATACCTGACCCTTAATCGCCAAATCAAACCAAACCTAAAGATGGCTATGCCAATTCACCAAAGTATCAAACTTTGCTTTCTTCATCATAAATTCAACCATCTCCATCCTTTACCCTAAACTTATCATACTTCCTCTCTCTTCGTCATGTGAAACTAGACACGTAATGTTTTTTATTTTTTTTTTCCATTTGCGTCGAAATTTAAGATATTCTATTAGATTTGTTGTTGATAGAGCGTGAGAAAATCTTCTATTGTTGATATCGTTGATATATCAGGTGCAGTACTATTATATAAGACAAGACGATATCGAACCATGTTCCTATCGTGTTGATGTCGATAGAATTGTCATTGTTTCAATTCATATACGTAGCATAGAGCATATACTTTTTAAAAAAGAATAAGAAAATCTATAAATACTAAAAAAAACAAAATGAATTTATTGTTGTTTCTAACACTTGAAAAAAATAAGTTAACTTTCTTACTTAGCATTTTTTTTAAAAATGGTATTGTATTCTATTTAAAAACGTGGGTTGTATTTATATATTAATAAGAAAACATTGCATGTAAAGATATAAGGTTTGTTTGGGTTAGGCAAGACTTTATTGGCATATATTTCCAATCACATGAGTGAATATTCCCATACTTACTTTTGGGCCCTCTTAGAGGCCGCTGAAGCCGCCCCATGATCTACAACTAGTGGGCCGTCTTTTGGGGCCCATTCAAAATACCAAGGTTAACTCAAAATTCCAAATTATGAAAAATCCTATAGAAAAATGCTATTATAAAGAAGTTTAAATTTAGTCCCTATAATTTAAAGAAAATTAGAATTTAGTTCCTATAATTTGATAAAATCTCATACATAGTTCTAATAATTTGATTGAATTTTCATAAATAGTCTCTCCCATTGGATTATTTAAGAAAGATTTATCAAATTTTAAAGACTAAATTCTAATTATAAATCATGGAGACTAAATTCTAACTTCCTAAATTTGGGATTTGTTCTATAAATAATTTTTATGTAATCCCCAATTATTCCATTTGTCAATGAATACAAATGTTTTATTTTTCCCACCTATATGTGTTTTCGTTTTATTTTCTTTTGGATAAAATATACTTTTGATCCTAAAGTTTTGACTTCGTATCTGGTTCGAGTTTCAAAATGAGCATTTCAATCCTCAAGAAGCAGGTGCTTTTATATGGTTTTTACGAAAATGTTAATTTTGAAATTACGTTAAGGATTAGAGGTGTATTTTACGATTTTCGTTTTTTCTTGTCTTATTCTCCATATATGTAATATCTGATTTTTTTAAAGAATTAATCGAAACACATATTATATAAGTACTTTTTGGAAAAGAAAAAAATGGAAGGCATATATTAATATTTCATCTAAAAACATTATTAAGTGTTTCCAATTCCATAGTATTAATATATTTATTTAATTTCTAAAATTATTTTCAATCATCAACTTTTTCTTCTCATTTTAAAAAACTGTTGTATAATTTATTCAACTACATTTTAACTTCTCTTTAAAATTCCAACTAAACATGCTAATTTCTTTAAAAGTACTTTTACATGCATCTACAACTATTTTAAAAAGTAAGTCAAAACACTAATTAACTACGTGCATCAATTTATTTTTTTTAGTAGGAAAGGAAGATCGGTTATTGCTAAGCTAAGCACTTGACTATTCATGTATTAATTTGAATATAGTTAAAGTGGTTAATACGTTGAAAAAATATTCATATATTGTCACCAAATTAATAATTATTAGAGTTAGGCAAATGGACTCGAAAGAAAAGAAAACATTTCTATTGTTAATGTCAGCCAAGCTTTATTGTAAGGCCAAAAGTCCAGCCATGTAGCCACAACCTAACTTTTTGTCTAAAGGTTGTTTTATTTCGCAATGGATGTGATAAAATAGAGTAAGATTGCAGCGAATAACAATGATAAAGAAGAATGGAGAGAATAACACAAAGATTTTATGTGAAAAACCGTGAAACATGTTGGGAAAAGCCCCTCACTTCTATCGTAGGAATAAATAGAAAATTACTAAGAAATTAAAAAAAATGCAATATAATTAGAAACACAAAAATTTTTGTGGAAAACTCTCAACTTCGAGAAAAACCACGACCCACCAGAAAGAAATCCATCATGTGAAAAATTGTTACAATCACACAGAATAATTATGTCTCCTAATCCCAATTACAAGAGCACTATCTGAAAGCTTTTATGTTACTCACACCCTTTTCCCACTCTCAAACTAGGGAATACATAAAGTAAATTCAACTAAGTTAGCAAAGTTAAGCTTAAAATGTTTCTAATTGGGACAACTTGAAACTAGAGGCATAGGGTCCTTTTATAGCTTGGAGCCCACCCCTATTCTTCAATTTAACAGATGAGAGACAAACTGCACTTCTAATATTTTTTCCAAAACCCAACAGATTCTTTCGTGGTAAGATATTTGAAGAACCCACAGCTTCTAGAATATCCATTGTCTTCACCGACAAAGATAATTCCTGAGTCAGAGAACTATAACCTACTCCCTCATGAAAAGTAGACCAATTGGAATACCACCGTCCAAAATTTTCTTTTTTCACCATATGCCGATAAACCTTGTATTCCATGAAAAGTTAGAGAACTATAACCTACTCCCCCAAGTTGATGTCCTAAATCGAGTATATATTGTAGTTTGTAAAGACAAATTATATATCTAATAAAACAAGAGGTATTTTATTAATGTTTAGATTGCATTTAATCAATCCAATAAACTAAGATACAAGATTATTTTATAAAACTTAAACATGTATGGGAGACATATAGGTGGATCACGTTTAAATGGTAATCTAAACGGTCTGTAGTAGATGGATAAGGTTGAGTACCTTATCCTGGTGACACTATGAATATGACCTGTTTTGTAGATATTACAATTATTGTAAAGTACTACAAATTATTTGATCCTGATCGTTCATGTGGAGACATACAAGTAGGGGTATTTTATACAAAGACTTTGTATAAGACCGAACTGCGAAATGAATAGTCTATCTATATAAGACCGTTGCTAGAAGAGACTTACATTTCACTAGGATGACCATAGGTGACTTGACGTTAATCTTGAGCAAGTTATGAACTCTTGTCTATGAGGGCAATCATTTGATTTATATGGGTGAAAGTGACCTTGTTAGCTGACTCAACAAGGCTACCATTTTGGGGACTTGTCCGAGTAGGAAGCTGGGAACACAACTACACAAGATGAAATTCATTCTTTTCCCAACCTTAGAAAAAGTAGATAAATTGCTCCCTTAATAGCTGATTCCGGGTCTTGAACATTGAGGTATCAACCTCTCACTGACCCGAGATATGTTAATTTATAGTTGGTCTTGTCTTTTCATTAGAGAAATTAATGATATTTAAGGAGTTAGATGTAATTATAGGGGTAAAATGGTATTTTGACCTAACTTATAGTTATGAGCAATTTGTGAAGGGTTGACTCGCTGTTGTTTGGTTATATCCATGGAAAGAGAAATAAATCTATAATGCAAAAAGCACAGCTATCGGTCTTTAGTGGAGTGGCCGGTAGTTAATGAAATTGATTAATTTAATTAAAGAATTTAATTAATTACTTTTATAATATTGGAACTTCTAATCTGTAAGTCCATAAGGTCCCCTTATTAGCTCACTAAAGGATATATAAGTGGAATGATTTGAATCGATCAAATCAATTGCATATTAATGAGATTAATATAATATGGTTAATTATAGATGTGATCTATAATTAAGAGAGAAAAATACTTGAATAAGATTCAAATATTAAAGAGATGTATACATATAAATATGTGATAATTATATGTTGATTAATTCTATATTAAATATGATTTAATATAGTAGTTTAATTGATTAATTAATGGTTAATGAATTAATTAATTGATTTTTGAGAAGTAGAGATAAATAAACATTTTCTATTTATTTATTTATTAATTAATTATATATACTAAATTGGATATAATAAATACGGTTATTTAGTTATTGGACTAATTAATTAAATAAAATTTATTTAATTAAATTAGAAAGAGTTGAAAAAATGAAAGATTTGGAGAAAGGGGTCGCCCCTCCTCTCTATAAATAGATCTTCATGGCCCATGTTTGTGACACAGTTGAATTGGAAATTCTAAATCCTAGTCTCCTACTACTTCTCTCAAAACCTCTCTTTTTTTTTTTCTACTTCTTCTTCCTCTTCCAAGTATTAGAGGCCACAAATCCAATTCTCAGGATCCTAGAGAATAACAAGGTTTCACTTACGGTGGTGTTCCTTGATCATTGAAGAGAGAAGACACAGAAGGAATCATAAAGAATTTGGGAATCTACAGAGCTAAGATTTAGCTCTTCCATCTTTTCTTCTCTTAAATACATGCTAATCTTGATTATTTATCCATTATGTTATTATTTTTATACCGTATTTTATTTATATAAAATCGAAAACAAAATTGCAAGCAGATCACATGCTTCTGCTAGGGATTCGATCCCTTCAATTGGTATGAGAGCCTAATTTGTACAATTTTGATTTTCGATTTTTTAAAAACAAAATCAGAATAGAATGGTAGGTTGCTTTTAAAATATATGCCTGAGATATATGTGATTTTAATTGTGGTTTGCGGGTTGACTGTTTAGGCTTTTGACATTTAGATTTACAGTTTTAATTGATGGGATCAATGTAAAACCCAGTGTTTATAGGTATTTTTTTAAACTGTAAATTGAGTCTGTAAATTTGTATCTTTCGTGGCAAAATGTTGTTATGAAAAAAACTTGGGAAAACAAAGGCAAAACAAGAAAAAACGGATAGAAATAATGAGCGCAGTTCGGTTTTTCAAGAACAATTTTTAAAAATTTGTCGATAACTGAAGTTCTAACCATTGGATCGTGCTAAAATTTGGTCAGTATGCTGAAGAACCTAGGGTCTCGTTTTGAACGGTTGGATCATCGTTTTGAGCCATGGTTTATCCACCGTTGTTGCTGAATAGAAGCAATTTTTTTTTTTTTTAATCTTTTTCCGTTTTCTTTAAGATTTTCTAAAGTCTAGAGTTTTAGATTTTATTTTATTTTCTAGGAATGTAAATAGTTGGTCAACTTTTCTTTTTTTTTTTTAAATTTAATTATGAATGAGATGTATGATTTAAATTATTTTTGAATGGTGCATAAAGTATGTCATTTAGATTCAAAATCCCACCTTAGATAAACATGTTCATGCATCATGTCAAAATGTAAGTGTTTTATCTTAGGGATGCATGATTAAATTAGCATGCTCATACATCTTAGTATAAGTGTCATATTATTTTAGTTGTGTAGTACATTAAGCATGCTCATGCATCATACTAGGTTATAATTGTTATAATGTATGATGACATGATGGATATGTGTGCTTAATAATTGTTAGATATAAGCGTTATATTTTCAATTAAAATAAAATTTGTATTGAGCATGACATTACTTCGATAAATTTAAATGTTATATTTAATTAATGCCTTTGAATGCACTTATAGATTTTATTTTTAGTATTTTATAATGGTTATAAGTATAATGAAATTAGAATTAAAATCTATAATAAAGAGTTGTATGAAACATAGGTCCAATTTAATTTTAAATGTTTTAAAATTAATTCACCTAGACTTATATTAAACACGTTTCTAATGAGATTAGAAATAGATTAATCTTTTAATTTGTTTTAATAGGATTAAAATTAATTTCATTAGGAGATTAAATTTATAAAATAATTGCCCATAAGAGACCTTTGTCTAAGGAAAGTTCTGTCTAGGCTGAGGGATATGAAGGAACTCTTATGGGAGAACCTTGAACGGAAGCAGATCCACCAAATTCTTTTATTTATTGAATATAATGTTTACAGTAAACAAACAACAAGATATGCATTTAATTTTAAATTACAGCATGTTTTAAAAGAAAGGGTTTCAAGAAACCTCATCTTTGAAGACATTTCTTCGCGTTTTTCCCTCGAACGGATCACGAACTTCTTGAAGACCTTCTTCAAGATAAACCTCGAACAGAATCGGACACTACCACTATAGATACCTTGGTATTCTCAATGTGAGAACCCAGAAGTGGTGAGCTTTGACTATTTTGGTTAAAAGGGAAAACTTAAGGTAAAGGAGGACGATTGAGAACTCTAAAAAAAAAAAAAAAAATACTCAAGACGAAAACACAAAACACTTCTATATATTCTTTTCTCAATTGTCCAACAACAACAGCAACCAGAAGAAGAAAAAACATTTTTATTTTTAATCTCCTTGCCATAAATAACCATCATCCACTTACATGGGTGGAGAGAAAAGAATGAGGAAGGGAGTTGTAACTCCTTTCCTTATTAAAATAATAATAATAATATAAATATAAATATGATAACTAACTTATCATATATATATTATATTGTATATTATATCAAATATAACATATAACCTATAGTTTTAATATTGTATCACATACAATATAAACTATAGTTTCTTTTCTCTTTTAAGTATGGCATTTAATATAAACCTCATTTATATTAAATTTAACAACTATGAATCCAATTCATAGAAACTATATTTGAACTCATTCAAATATATATTTC
The DNA here is from genome assembly GCF_027475165.1 of Benincasa hispida. NCBI lineage: Eukaryota > Viridiplantae > Streptophyta > Magnoliopsida > Cucurbitales > Cucurbitaceae > Benincasa > Benincasa hispida. The sequence goes on along the minus strand of NC_143479.1, from coordinate 23,911,943 downwards.
CTCCCATTAAGCTATAATATATCAAATACATTATGACAATTATATCACATATAATTGAAACAACTTAATTATATTATATATAATTAAATCTCGCTATTAATTTGAACAATTCAAATTAACCCAAAAATTGATTCTCAACTAAATCCTATTGAGCTACCAAGGGGACCTCATGGACCTGTAGCTTGAAACTCCAACGATACATGAATAACTAATTATTTCGGACACTCCACTAAAGACTGACAGTTGCACTATTTGCACTACAGATATATTTTTGTGTCCATTGGATATGACCAATCAACAGTACGATGACCCTTCACAAATTGCTCGTAAGTACATCTAGGCCAAATTACCGTTTTGCCCCTGTAGTTACATTTAACTCCTTAAGTACCACTGATCCCTCTAATGAACAATAGATTATAGTCCAACTATGACTAAACCCCTCTCGAGCCAGGAAGGAGTGTGTGTAGAAATGTATCAGCAACAACGGATGCAACAAGGATCATTTAAGTACTCTAATTCATTAATTTTGACAAAATATAAAGCATGCTCTTGCAGAAATAAGTGAGTTTCATGACATACCTTTGTAGAACCTCTTCAAAGCTCGATCTCCAGCTGCAATCTTTTCCAAATCTTGTTGCAGACCACTTCAAGATCTTCCTCACTATTCTCTTGGCACTCTAGATTGAGTTGTAGAACTCAAAACAAGCTTGAATCAAGGAATGATGGAGAATTGCTCACAGCAGCAATCTTGGTGAAGAACACCTTCTTCAGCACGAATTTTCTCTAAAATTCTCTCTTGATTGCATGCCCGAAATTCACTCCAAACTCTTCAATATATTGCAGATCAACATGCAAGGGAGAGAGTTGCACGAGTTGCAGCTCATGCTTGGAGTAACACAAGGTAATGTTGATGGCTTTTGTGTGAGCAAGTAGGAGATGGATAATGGAAAATCATGTTTTTCCATTTGTGTTTTGCATTTTCCAATTTTCTAATTTTATCTCAAAATCAAAATTTGATATTTTCAAAATCCATTTTGATTTTAAAAACTGAAAAATAAAATTAATTTTTAAATAAAACTTAATTAATTTAATATGAAATATTAAATTAATTTTTACACGCATCCATCTTTATATATTTAAATATAAATTCTCTTATTCCGTTTAATTCTAATTTGAACGTTTCAAATTAATTTATCACGCTATTCTAGAGCTAGTCCGTTACGATCTAGTAAGGGGACTTCGCGGACCTACAGATCATGGGCTCCAACGATCTGAGAATAATTGCCTAAACTCATTATACTAGATTAATCCCCATTCGTTAACTAATGGGTCACTCCACTAAAGCCCATAGTTGCACTCACCTTACTGTAGATATATTATGTCCACATGATTTAACCATAATCAGCAAGTCGATCCTTCACAGGTTGTTCGTAATAATGGCTGGGTCAAATATCTGTTTTACCCCCAAGATTACGTCTTAGTCCTTAAGTCCCTACTGATCTTCTAATGAACAACTGGTTTGTGATCCAATCACTAAACCATACTCTCTCAACCTAGTGAAAGGGTGGAGCCCCTTGTTCAAGACCTGGAATCAGTACTTGAGAGAACAAACTTTATCCTATCCCTAAATTGGGTAGGCGTGAACTTCGTCTTGCACTCTATGTCCCCAACTATCTATTAGGTCTTATCCCTGAAATGGGAGTTTAATTGAGCTGGCATTGTTGAGGCAACTCTCACCTATGCAAGTCTAAGAGTAATCCTGAATAAACAAGAGTTCATAGTTAACTCAGGATTAAGATCGAGTTACCTAGGTCATCTAAGTGAAATAGTCAGTCTTATATAGTAAACAACATTATAAAGTAAGAGTGACTTATTTCTTGGTCTGATCTTATGCAAACTCATTGCATAGAACGCCCCCACTCCTTATGTCATAACTGTACGAATTAGGATCACATCGTATGTAGCACTTTACAACTCTTTGTAACAACTACAGAGTAGGCCGCATCCAATGGTATTACCATAATAAGCTACCCAACCTTATTAATGTACCATAGATCATTTTAACTATTTACTCGAACCTGATCCACTCTTATGTCTCCACATAAAGTTCAAGTACTTATTCTATAGCCATGGGTCTTAGTTTATTGGATGTAGACTTTCATACAATTTATGAATTCAATAATAAATTTATTGATTATAAAAAATGTTTATCATTTTATAAACTGCGAGTTTTAGGACATAAAACCCAACAGTGTGGCGCCACATTGTTCAAGATTCGGAATCAGTCCTTAAGGGAGCAATTTATCTACTTACCCCTGCCTCGGGGAAAGAGTGAATTCCGGGGTAAGTAGATAAATTCTATCTTGTGTAGTTGTGTTCCCAGCTGTTCAATCAGACGAATCCCCAAAATGGTAGGTTTGTCGAGTCGACGATATGACCATTCTCACCCATATAAATCAAATGACCGCCCTCATAGGCAGAAGTTCACAACTCACTCATGATTCAGATCATGTTACCTATGGTCATCTTGGTGAAATGTAAGCCTCTATTATGAACAAAGTTATATAATGAGACTAAAATTTCGTGGTCTAGTCTTATACAAACTTCTTTGTACAGAATATCCCCGCTCGCATGTCTATACATGAATGATCATGATCAGATTATTTGTAGCATTACAATAATTGTAACACCTACAAAGTGGGCCAGACTCGTAGTGTCACTAGGATAAGGTACCCAACCTTATCCATTTACTACATACCATTTAGATTATCACTTAAACATATCCACCCATATGTCTCTACATACATGTTTAAGTTACAAAGATAACCTCGAATATTAGTTTATTGGTTTGTGGTTAATGCAACTAAAATATCATATATTTTATAGACAATGAATAAAATATCAAATATTTTATTAAATACAAAATGAGTTTGTTCAACAATGTTTACAAACTATAGGACCCTACGAGATTTAGGGCATCAACCCCAACAATCTCCCACTTGACCTAAAGCTAGTGGGGTGTACAATATAATCAAAATACAAAGTACACAAATAATAAACTAGGGCATAACACGCGCCCAGTATAATATCTCCCACTTGCTCTAGTCCAGATATGACCTGTCCCATAGACCCATACTCTGTAAGTGACCCTCAAACACCGTAGCCGCGAGGGCCTTTATAAATGGATCGACAATGTTGTGCTTCGAAGCTATCTGCGTGATAATCACATCCCCTCGATGAACAACCTCTCAGATGAGATGATACTTCTGAAGGATCTCATACCGAGAGTTTCATGAGCGGGTTCAAATCGCTCCGATTTCATAGTAACCGACACACAAAAGATATACATTCAATACATACAGTTATGCACATTAATCTAATTATCAGCATGCTCAGAACACAATAAATAACAGGGAAAGGGTTCATACCAGTTGAAGACTCTCTTCGAACGTCTAAACCCTAAGCAGCAAAAACCCTCCAACAAATCTACCAACACTCGGCGGGTATGTCGACTGCAATAGCACGATCAAAATGAACATGAACACTGTAGTGGGGATGATACCACCACTAGTGAAACCCATGTATCCTCGGAGTGAAAACCCAAAAAGTGGGCTTTGATGAGTTTGGTAGAGGACGGAGGACAATGTGTCGTGTAGACGATAAGCAAGTAGGAGATGAAACTGTGCTATCGTTTAGTGGAAGTGCTTATCATATAGAAGAGCTACACGATCGTGTATAAAAGGCTAAACGATCGTTTAGAGAAATCGTGAGGCAGACGATCATTTAGACGGACGAGCTTCTATCGTATAGCCTCTCGCGATCGCTTTCACGAATTCTTTTTCGGGCGGATGAAATTATTGAACGCACCACTTTGAAAAAAGAAAACGATTTTCATTTTAACCCGCCGGTTACCATACCAACGCAACCCACTTCCCACGTCCGAACGTGGAAAAATTAGTTAATTATCATATAATTAATCAATTAATTTAATTAATAAATATAATCATATTATATTCATATCCTATAGTTTGATATCACATATCTACTATAGTATTTTCTCCTCTACTTGATATAAATCATATTTATATCTAATTTCCTTCAAATTAATGTATCTCATACATTTAGCCAACTATATCATATATAATTAACCAATCCAATTATACATATATAATTGAAGTTCCTCTTGTCAATTTGAACATTTCAAATTAACCCAAACACTAGTTCTCGACTTTATCCAAGCTACCCAGGTGACCTAATGGACATGTGGCTCCAAGCTCTAATGGTACGTGAATAGTTGATTGAACTCTTTAGCTACGAGATCCACCATCTGTTAACTTTCAGTGATTTCACTAAAGACCAACAGCTGAACTCTTCTTATCACAAATATATTTTTGTGTCCATCAGATATAACCAATTATGAGTACGATGACCTTTCACAGATGCTCGTAAGTACAGCTGGGCCAATTTACCGTTTTGCCCCTATAGTTACATCTCACTCCTTAAATACCACTGATTCCTCTAATGAACAATACAACATAGTCCAACTATGTGTGAACACCTCTCGGGCTAAGAGAAGGTATGTGGTGCCACATCGTTCAAGCCCCGGACTCAGCCCTTAAGGGAGCCATCTATCTACTTACCCCTGCCTCGGGGAAGGAGTGAATTCCATCTTGTGTAGCTGAGTTCCCAGCTCCCAAATCAAACAAATCCCCAAAATGGTAGGTTTAAATCGGCGACTTTGCCATTCGCACCCATACAAATCAAAGGACCGCCCTCAATGGCAGGAGTTCCCAACTCACTCAGGATTGAGGTCATGTTACCTATGGTCATCCTAGTGAAGTGAAGTCTCTGTCATGAACGATGTTATATAGACGTTAACACTTCGTGGTCAGGTCTTATACAAAATCTTTGTATAGGACGCCTCCGCTCGTATGTCCCCAACACGAATGATCAAGATCAAACTATTTGTGATAAGTCACAACACTTGTGACCATTCCACAAAGCGGGCTGGATCCGTAGTGTTACCAGGATAAGGTTTCCCTCCTATATCCATATACTACAGACCATTTTGGTTATCACTCAAGACATGATCCACTTGTATGTCACCATATACATGCTTGAGTCACATACAGATAACCAGGGATTTTATGTTTATTGGTTTGTGGTAAAGCAAATAAAACAAATAATCGAGCAAAATACAAGATGTGAAGTAAATATCATATATTAACAATACAAGTGTTCATACATACTGTTTACAAACTACAGGACACAAGACTTTAGGGCATCAACCTCAACAACTTATGCTTTATAAGATTGTCGTGCTTATGATTTCTAGGCTCTCGAGAATTAACCACAACACCACTATTATCACAATAAAGTGCGATGGGCTTTGACATGTCTGGAACAATTTCTAGATCAGTCAAGAATTTCTTGAGTCAAACGACTTCCTTAGTAGCTTCACAACCGTTACATACTCAGCCTCCATAGTGGAGTCAGCGATGCACCCTTGCTTGGTGCTTCACCATACTATTGCCTCTCTGTTAAGAGTGAACACTGATCCTGTTCTAGATTTCCTAGAATCCTTATCAGTCTGAAAATCAGAGTCCATGTATCCTGTAAGGATCAAATCCTTAGAACCATATTCAAGTATGTAGTCCCTCGTTCTCTGTAGATACTTGAGGATGTTCTTAATGGTTGTCCAATGATCTAATCCTTGATTAGATTGATATCTACTGACTATCCTCACCACATAGCAGATGTCAGGTCTAGTATATAACATCGGATACGTCAAGCTACCCACAGTAGATACATAGGGGATTCGTCTCATCTCCTCAACCTCTTGAGGTGTCTTAGGACACTGTTCCTTAGACAATGTAACTTTGTGCCTGGAAGGAAATAAACCCCTCTTAGAGTTATGCGTCGAATATTTGATAAGTATCTTATCAATATACGATGCCTGAGCCAGTGCTAGCATTTTGTTCTTTCGATCTCTAAATATCTGAATACCCAGAACAAACGGAGCCTTTCCTTAATCTTTCATTTGGAATTAGGTCGCTAGTCAGTTCTTAACTATAGTCAGCAAACCTACATCATTCCCAATGAGTAGGATATCGTCTACATACAACACTAGAAAAACTACTGAATTGTTGATGATCTTCTTGTATACACAAGGCTCATCAACGTTTTGATCAAAGTCATAAGATTTGATCGCAGTATCAAACCTTATGTTCCAAGATCTAGAAGCTTGTTTCAGTCCATAAATGAACCGATTAAGCTTGCAAACCTTTTGCTCTTGACCTTGAGTTATGAATCCCTTAGGCTGCACCATATAAATGGTCTCCTCAAGATTGTCATTCAGAAAAGTAATCTTGACATCCATTTGCCAAATCTCATAGTCATAATATGAGGCAATGTATAGGAGGATCCGGATAGACTTCATGGCAATAGGCGAGAAATTCTCCTCATAGTCGACTCCCTCTACCTAGGTATAACCCTTTGTCACCAGTCTAGCTTTGAAAGTTTGCACCTTCCCATCAGCACCCCGTTTCCTCTTATAGATCCATTTACAACCTATAGGTTTAACCTTATCAGGTTGATCTACAAGATCCTATACGGAATTGAAGTACATAGACTCCATTTCGAGATCCATGGCTTTGATCCATTCATCTCTGTTAATTTCCTCAATTTCCTTTTTGTAAGACAATGGATCCTCAACCTCGCCATCAGCTACCATAACAAGGATTTCAGTTAAACCCATATAGTGAATAGGTGGGTTCGAAACCCTCCCATTACGTCAACAACTCTTGTTGAAGATTCAGTATTTTCTTTGGAAATTTCATTAAACACAATCTTACTTTTGGGCCTGTGCTCCCTTATGTGGTCTTCTTCAAGAAAAGTAGCATTTGTCAATACAAATACTTTGTTTTCTTTAGGATCAAAGGAGTAACCACCTCTCATTCCCTTGGGGTAGCCTACAAATAGACATAACCTTGAACGTGGTTCTAATTTCTTAGGATTGGTCTCAAGCACATGTGTTGGACAACCCTAGATTCTGAAATGACATACACTAGTTTTACGACCATTTTATAACTCTTAGAGGGAACGCAGTTCAGGATATAAGTTGTAGTCTCCACTACATAACCCCAAAACGAGTCAGGTAAGGAAGCTTAACTCATCACAGATCAAACCATGTCCAACATGGTTTGATTTCTCCTTTCTGTTACACCATTTTGCTGAGGTGTACCAGGTGCTAAGAGTTGGGATACTATTCCATGTTCTATCATATAGTTCTAGAAAGTTAAATCCATAAACTCTCCATCTCGATCAGATTGAATGTTTTAATCGTTCTATTTAATGAATTTTCAACTTCAGCCTTGAATTATTTGAACTTTTCAAAAGATTCAGACTTATGTTGCATTAAATAAACGTACCAATATCTTGAATAATCATCAGTAAAAGTGATGAAATATTCATAACCTCCCCGAGCTTTTACATTCATCGGACCATAGAGGTCAGAATGTACTAGCTCTAGAGGTTCTTTAGCTCTGTGACCTTTTCCAATAAAAGGTCTCTTAGTCATCTTGCCTTCAAGGCATGACTCACACACAGGTAAAGAATTTTCTTCTAACTCGCTTAAAAGTCCATTCTTCACCAATCTCTCAATCCTATTGAGATTGATGTGTCCTAGTCTTAAGTGCCAAAGTTGGACATTTTTCTTAGGAGAAATTTTATGTCTTTTATGTTGAGTTACAAAAGTTTTAAACATCTTTGTGTTATGGAGGGCATTTGTTGCTAACGGCTTTAGCACATACAAATGATTTTGCAGTTTTGCAGAACAAATATCAACACCATTCTTTGTAATAAACACTTTATTAAAAGAAAAACTGATATTATAAGATTGTTCTAATAAACACTTTACAAAAACTAAGTTCCTTTTTAAGTTAGGAACTACAAATACATCTTTTAATACAAGAAATTTGTTCTGTAAAGTCAACCAGAGACCTTCCACTGCCACAACTGAGAGGACATGCCCAGTTCTAACTCGCATCGTCATCTCATCAGCATCTAGTTCCCGCCAGGAACTAATTTTTTGAAATGAAGAACAAACATGGTTAGTGGCCCAGAGTCAATAATCCAGGCAAAATCATCATTCTCCACCAAACAAGTTTCCAATACAAGTAAATCATGTTTACCTTGTTTAGCCTTCTTCTTTTCTACCAAATATCTGAGAAAGTTCCTCTTCCAGTACCCATCTTGGTTGCAATGGAAATATTTTCCTTTGTCAACCTTGACAGGATGTCTACCCTTATTTGCAACAACTTCTGGATTAGCAGCCTTCCCCTTTCCACTCTTCTTCTTCTTCCACTTTTTGGTGTCGGAGGAAGAAGGTACAAACTTCGTTTTAGAGGTCGAACCTTTGTGGAACTTTTTAGAAGATGAAACAACATTTGATTCACCCTTCTTCTCCTTGATTTTCAACAAGGATTGGAAGGTCTGTAGCTTATTGAGCAAGGTAGTCAGGTTGTAGTCAGTCCTATTCAAAATAGCATTGCTACGAAAGTGTAGGAAACTTTCAGGTAAAGTTTCCAGTATGATGCTAATTTGGTTAGCCTCATCAATGCTTGACCCGTTCATCTCCACCACTTTGAAGTGGATCATCATGTTGAGAATGTGTTCTCGAACAGATGCCTGTTCTTGCATATGAGCATTGAAGATGTACTTGAGTGCGTCATGCCTGAGCTGTGCAGATGGTTGTTCAAACATTCCCCTCAGGGACTCCTTGATCTCACGGGCTGTGAGCATGGGCTCATGCTTCTTGGTCAAGAATTTATTTAGACTTGCCAAGATATACGCTCAGGCCTTTTCATTTTCCCTTGTCCAATGCTCATATACTTCCCGAACATTTCGAGGAGCATTGGTAGGTGGAAGGAAAGGACACTCCTCCAACAGGACAAAGCGAAGGTCATCGATGATCAAAATAGTATTGATTGTGTTTTCTCAACTAGCGTTGTTTTCTCCTATTAATTATCGGTGGCTAATAAGCTTAAGGTAGCAGTAGGCATCTTAATGAGTTTGTTGAAAAAGAACAAACTTATTTTAGTCTACTTGCATTAAACTACATTAAGAAAACCAATCATTTTTTAGCAAAATAGTCTAGTGTACTCTACGTGATATCTATTTTGCAATGATGCTTCAGTGAGGTAGGACAAAAGTCACCATAGGGTGATCAAGTGCCCCTTCACTGAAATGAGACATTCTCAACCATTAGATAGAAACAACTCATTGTCATTGTAAATAACAGTCACCATTATTCGGTTCAGAAGTTGTTAACATACTTAACAATTCTGTGTAAGTGTAACCCCTCATTTTAAGTTCTAGAGTTCCACCCCAATGAGCCAACCATAGGGAAAAGTCGATTGGAGCATGAAACTAAAGCGACCCTATCCATTTATGGAGATCAAATAAAGCATCATGCAATACAACCATCCTTTAGAGAGACAATCAGATGCCACGAGGCGATGCATAAAACTTTATTTTACCTAATGTGAGAGACCGAGGGATGTGTTGTCAACGTCCCGCTCTCACTTACTATTAATACTCTCTCCATTCACCTTGATACTGACCTACCCAAATGCCACCCGTAGGAGGACACCCATAGTGCCTCGAGGCCAGAGTAGATCTCACGATGTGAACTTTTAGGGAGAAACGTGTAAAGGCAAAAATGAAGTATCATATGCTCCATTTTTCTCCCACTGAGTGTTCTACCTAGGGTTAATTAACTTAGGAAAAATCCGGCTACTGATTTTATCCAAGTGTTTGTTTAATTTGCTAAAAAACAACTCTTGTCTTTGACGATTAAACAATTTTGATCGAAGTCTCATTAAACTGTTTAATGGACTTTAATCAAATTTGCATGCATGTAACAAATCTATCTAATTCACCTTTCCAAGTAGGTTCCCAAGTAGGGGTGCGACGTTTCCATCGACTTAAGTACCCTAGCCTAGCTAGAACTTGCCTTAGAAAAAAGGTCCTTTATAGATACATTTGTTACATATTTAATCTTTTATTAAGAATCAATTTAATCCTATTAAACCAATTTAAAAGATTAAACTTAGATTTCTAATCTCATTAGAAATATGATCTTAGGTCTATCTCAATCACATTTTAAAACAGTTTTAATAAATGATTATAGCCTAAGGTTTGTATGCAACTTTTTATTATTGATTTTAATTCTATTTTCATTTAATTATAACAATTATAAATAAATGAAACAACTAAATCCAACCATTGCATGCTAGACATACTTTAGTTAATTATAACATTTATAAATTAACCTAAGGTAATGTCATGCTTCATGCAATATTCATTTATTACTAATATATAACATTTATATAACTAAGTAATAAGTCATGCTATAGCATACATTCCATACATCTATTCAACCATATATTATAACACTTATAATATAAATAATGCATGAATATGCTATAATGCATGCATATATATGCTATAGCAATTATACTATATGATGCATGGACATACTTTGTGTAATTTAAATCATGCATATTCATATATTATAATATTTAAAATATAAAATGATGCATGAATATAAATATTGTTGATTATTTCCTTTATTGTGAAATTTTATATTGTACTTATTGTATTATATTTGTTGTATTTTATTCTTTCCTTATTTGTAATTATTTTATTCTTTCCTTATTTGTAATGGGGTATTTATTCTATTAAAGAAACCCTTTCCTCCTAAGATTAATAAGAGAAAAAGTAATGTTTTTTTTAGCATGGTATCAGAGCAACAAAATTTTTGAAACCCTAAAAACCCTATTTTTTCCTTTTTGAAACCCTAGAAAAAACCCAGCGTCCTGTCGTCACGATTTCGCAGTCTGCTGTCCGACCATGTTTGCGCCGCCGACTGCCGTTTCTGCTGCAGATCGGTTGCTACTGTTCGTCAGCTATAATTTTCCTAGTTGCTGAGAAGAAAGCCGCAGGAATGTTATGATTTGCAAAAAACCTATCGACTCAGTTGAATGCTCTGTGTTGGTGATTGAAAATACTGCAATGAAGGCTTTTAATCAATCCAATAAGCCACATGAAAATCCTCGTGTCTGGTGCGACCATTGCAATAAATCTCGACATACACGTGAAACTTGTTGGAAACTTCATGGAAAACCTGCAAATTGGAAAAGTTCTAAGCAACATGCCTCTAATGCTAATATTTTGACTCCAACCCGTTTAATAAAGGGAAAATTGATCAAATTATGAAGCTGCTACAGGCCAATTCATCATCTGGTAATCCTAGTGTTTTCTTGGCACAATCAGGTACTTATCCTCAAGCTCTCTCTTGCCTTAATTCATCTCCATGGATTATAGACTCTAGAGCTTCTAATCGTATGGCCAGTTCCTCTTGTTTATTTGAATCATATTCTCCGGTGTATTGCAATGAAAAAATTCACATTGCTGATGGCAGCTTCACCTCTATTGTAAGAAAAGGAACTATTCTTTTGACTACAAAACTTATATTACATTCTGTCCTTCATGTTCCAAAATTAGCTTGTAACTTGTTGTCTGTTAGTAAACTCTCTAAGGATGCTAACTGTCGTGTTATCTTTTGTGAAACTCATTGTATCTTTCAGGATCAGGAATCGGGGGGGACGATTGGACATGCTAGGATGATTGATGGTCTCTATTACTTTGATGAAGTTGATGCTAGTCATAAAAAAGTTCAGGGCTTGAGTAGTATTTGTTCTCCTTCTGTTAAAGAAACTATCATGCTTTGGCATTGTAGATTAGGGCATCCAAATTTCTTTTATTTAAAGTATATGTTTCCCAATTTATTTAGAGGATTTGATCGTTCAGTTTTTTAATGTTAAAGTTGCATTTTTGCCAAACATCATCGATCCACCTATTTGCTTAAACTGTACAAGGCTTCATCACCTTTTTCCTTAATTCATACTGATGTTTGGGGTCCGTCTAAAGTCTTAACTCATAGTGGCAAGCGTTGGTTTGTTACCTTTATAGATGACCACACTTGTTTAACTTGGCTTTATTTGTTAACAAAAAAAGTCAGAGGTAAAAGAGGTTTTTCGGTTTTACAATATGATAGAGACTCAATTTCAAACTAAAATTCGAATTCTTCACACTGATAACGACACTGAATATTTCAATGAACAATTAACCAATTTTTTGCAAGAAAAGGGCATTTTCATCAAGCTACGTGTCGTGACACGCCTCAGTAGAATGGCATTTCTAAGCAAAAGAATAGACACTTACTTGAAATTGCTTGTGCCCTTATGTTCTCTATGAATGTTCCAAAATATTTGTGAGATGATGTCGTTCTTACAGCTGCGTATCTAATCAATCAAATGTCGTCTAAGGTTTTGAATTTTAAAACTCCTCTTAATCACTTCAATGAGTTTTTTTTCCTAATAATCGACTGTCTTCTGATTTACCAATTAAATTGTTTGGGTATACTACTTATGTCCATACTTCTCCTCTTTCTCGAACTAAGCTTGATCCTTAGGCCACTAAATGCATTTTTGTAGGCTATGTTTCTCATAAGAAAGCTTACAAATGTTTTGATCCTTTGACCCATAAGTATTTTGAGAGTATGGATGTGTCTTTTTTTGGAAAATCAACCTTTTTTTGGCCCAAATTTTCTTTAGGGGGAGATATCTAACCTTGAAGATAATTTTTGGGATACTTTATCTCTCCCAAACATCAGTGGTCCTGCAATTATGAGCTCTAGTCTTTCGATACCTAGTATGGAGAGTTCTTCTTCAAGGGGAGAAACATTACAAAATGACTCTACAAGTTGAAATCCTGAACTTCATGTTTATACTAGAAGAAACTTGACTCAAAGAGTCCAAGATCAGACAATTGACTTATCATAGGACCAATCAAATACTCCGATGAATGATCTTGAAGATCTAGGTATTAGACACTCTACTCCTATTTCTCCTAGTTCTTCATCTCCTTTAATCCTTTACCTGATGTCTCTGATCTTGATATTTCAGTTCCCTATAGAAAAGGTACTCGTAAATGCACCAAATATCCCATTGAAAACTATCTTTCTTATTATAGATTGTTCGACTGTCATAAAGCCTTCACATCCAAAATAACCAACCTATTTGTTCCAAGGAATAAATAGGAAGCCCTAAATGATTTGAATTGGAAATTAGCAATGATGCAAAAATTCAGTGCACTGAAACAAAATTGCACATGAGACATAGTCGAACTACCTAAAGATAAGAAGACGGTGGGATGCAAATGGGTGTTCATTGTAAAATGTAAAGTTGATGGTAGTATTGAAAGGTACAAGGCCAGATTGGTTGCCAAGGGATTCACTCAGACCTATGACATTGATATCAAGAAACATTTGTTTCAGTAGCTAAAATTAATTCTATTAGAATCTTGTTGTCTGTGGCAGTTAATTTTGATTGGCCTATTTATCAACTTGATGTGAAGAACACCTTTCTCAATGGGGATCTTGAAGAAGAGGGTTTTATAGACTTGCCACCTGGTTTTGAGGTGGATCTCAGGATTAACAAAATGTGCAAGTTAAAGAAATCATTATATGGGCTTAAACAATCTCCCAGAGTATGGTTTGAACGGTTTGGAAAGCCAGTCACAAGCTATGGGTTCAGTCAAAGTCATGCTGATCATACTATGTTCTATAAACATACTGGAAGTGGTAAATTGGTCGTTTTGATAGTGTATGTTGATGATATCATTCTTACAGGTAATGATGAGACAGGACTAAATATCTTGAAGAAAAACCTTGCTAATGATTTTCAAATCAAGGACCTGGGAACCTTAAAGTATTTCCTAGGAATGGAGTTTTCCAGATCTAAAAATAGCATTTTTGTCAACCAGAGGAAGTATATTCTTGACCTACTGAATGAGACAGGTTTACTTGGTTGCAAGATAGCAGAAACTCCTATTGAGCAAAATTTAAAATTGGTTGCTGCAACTCATAAAATAAATTAAAGAAAAGGAAAAGTATCAGAGACTTGTAGGGAGACTCATATACATCTCTCAAACACGTCCTGACATTGCTTTCACAGTTAGTGTAGTAAGTCAGTTCATGCATGCTCCCGGGTCAGTTCACTTTGAAGCAATTTATAGAATTTTGAGATATTTGAAAGGTACTCCAGGAAAAGGTATATTATTCATGAAGCATGACCACCTAAACATTGAGTTTACACTGATGTTGATTGGGTAGGAAGCACGACTGATAGAAGATCTACTTCGGGGTATTGCTCTTTTGTTGGAGGAAATCTGGTTACTTGGCGAAGTAAAAAACAAAGTGTGGTTACAAGAAGTAGTGTCGAAGTAGAATTTAGGGCATTAGCCCATGGTATTTGTGAGGGCATATGGATAAGAAGACTATTGGAAGAATTGAATTTCTCTCAGACAATGGCCATACGTATCTATTGTGATAACAAATCAGCAATTTCCATTGCCCACAATCCAGTCCTTCATGATAGGACTAAACATATTGAAGCTGATAAATACTTCATAAAGGAAAAGATTGATGCAGGAATAATATGCATTCCCTTTCTCCAGACAGCAGAGCAAATCGTAGATGTGTTAACCAAAGATCTTCCAAAGTGGCAATTCAACAAGTTGATTGACAAGCTGGCTATGAATGATATCTTTAAACCAGCTTGAGGGGGAGTGTTGATTATTTCCTTTATTGTGAAATCTTATATTATACTTATTGTATTATATTTGCTGTATTTTATTCTTTTCTTATTTGTAATTATTTTATTGTTTCTTTATTTGTAATTGGGTATTTCTTCTATTTAAGAACCCTTTCCCCCTAAGATTAATAAGAGAAAAAATTGTATTTTTTTTAGCAAATACATAACCTATGGTGGATTTTAAAACTATATGATATACATTATGACATATAATATAAAACATACATTGCATGTATATTTACTTTAACAGTTGATGAACCGGGATAGTGTCGGGGTTGATGTCCTAAATATCGTAGGGTCCTATAGTTTATAAACATTGTATGAACAAACTTGTATGTGATTAATAATATTTGATATTTTATTCACTTTGTCTATGAAATATGTGATATTTTAGTTGCATTAACCACAAACCAATAAATTAACATCCAAGGTTATTGTTGTAACTTAAACATGTATGTGGAGACATACAGGTGGATCATGTCTAAGTGATAACCTAAATAGTCTGTAATATATGGATAAGGTTGGGTACCTTATCCTGGTGACACTACGAGTATAGCCGGCTTTGTACGTGTTACAAATGTGGTAAAGTGCTACAAATGATCTGATCCTGATCATTCATGTATTAGACATGCGAGCGAAGATATTCTATACAAAGGAGTTTATATAAGACCGGACTACGAAATGTTTAGTCTCATTATATAATGTCGTTCATAATAGAGACTTTCATTTCACTAGGATGACCATAGGTAACATGACTTTAATCTTGAGTGAGTTGTGAACTCCTTCCTATGAGGACGGTCATTTGATTTGTATGGGTGAGAGTGACCAAATCACCGACTCAAGAAGCCTACCATTTTGGAGATTCGTCTAATTGGGGATTAGGGAACTCAGCTACACAAGATGAAATTCACTCCTTCCTCGAAGCAGGGGTAAGTAGATAAATTGCTCCCTTAAGGGCTGATTCTGGATCTTGAACAATGTGGCGCTACACCCTCTCTTGGCTCGAGAAGGATTTAGTCATAGTGGGTCTATGATCTATTGTTCATTAGATGGATCAATGGTACTTAGAGAGTTAGATGTAACTACAAGAACAAAACGGTGATTTGGCCCAGCAGTACTTACAAGCAATTTGTGAAGGGTCATCGTACTGTTGATTGGTTTTATCCAATGGACATAGAAATATATCTGTAGTGAGAAGAGTGCAGCTGTTGGTCTTTAGTGAATGCTCTATAGTTAATGGATGGTGGATAATGTAATTAAAGAGTTTAATTAATTAGAGCTAAAAGATCATTTAGATTTTGTTATGCGATCATCCAGACTTTACTACACGATCGTATAACATTTGCTAAACGACCGCATAGCTAATGCTACGGGATTATGTAGAGTTTGCTACATGATTGTATTGCATTGGCTACATGATCGCATAGACGCTCGATGGGTAGACGATCACGGGTATATGATACTCGACGCAAGCTGCTAAACGATCGTGTAGACTATCATGCTAATCGCATAATCCTTAGCTACACGATCGCATAGTATATGATACTCGACGCACGCTACACGATCATAGACTATCATGCTCATCACATAGTCATTAGCTACACGGTCGCTTAATATACTATACTCGACGCTTGCTACACGATCGCGTAGACTTTCATGCTAATCGCATAGTCAAAAGCTATGCGATCGCATATAAACGATCGTCTATACTCGACGCCTCGCTGCTCGACGATCAGGAGTTTGCTACACGATCAGTTGCAAGGGTTCTTAATGAGGCGATTCAGGCGAGCGGTTTAGGACCCGGTTCATTTGTTCCGAACCAATGGACTCATTTTTGTAATAGTTTAGCCATTTATTTTCGATTTTTGAGATTATCTATCTCGGTCCATCAATTTTAGTTAAATATACATGTGATGTATGTTTGTTTTATATGCCATAATGTATGTCATATAGTTGTAAAACCCACCATAGGTTATGCATTTATTGTTATGCATCATTTTATATTATAAGTGTGATAGTATATTAGTATGCATGATTTAAATTACATAAAGCATGCTCATGCATCATATAATATAAGAGTTATACTATATGCATGCATTATAGCATATCCATACATCATATATATTATAAATGTTATAATACAAGGGTGAATGATTGTATGGAATGTATGTTATAGCATAGTTCATTACTTAGTTATATAAGAGTTATATATTAGTAATGAATGAGCATTGCATAAAGCATGACACTACCTTAGGTTAATTTATAATTGTTATAAATGCCTTATGTATGTCTAGCTTGCAATGATTGATTTTAATTGTTTCATTTCTTATAAGTGTTATAATAAATGAAATTAGAATTAAATCAATAATAAAGAGTTGCATGCAAACCTTAGGCTTTAATCATTTTTTAAAAGTGTTTTAAAATTTGATCGAGATAGACCTAAGATCAGTTTTCTAATGAGATTAGAAATCTAATTTTAATCTTTTAAATCGGTTTAATAGGATTAAATTGATTCCTAATAAAAGATTAAATATGTAACAAATGTATCTACAAGGGACCTTTTTGTTGGGGTCGATGCCCTAAATCTCGTAGGGTTCTGTAGTTCGTAAACACTTGTATGAACAAATACTTTGTGATTTATAATATATGATATTTTATTCACTTCAATATATGAAATATGAGATATTTTAGTTGCATTAATCACAAACCAATAAACTAAGATCCATGGTTATTGTAACTTAAGCATGTATGTGGAGAAATACAAGTGAATCGTGCTTTAAGTGATAACCTAAATGGTCTGTAGTATATGGATAAAGGAGGGATACCTTATCCTAGTGACATTACAAGTGTGGCTTGCTGTGTAGGTATTACAAATATTGTAAAGTGCTACAAATGATCTGATCCTGATCATTCATGTATTAGACATGCGAGCGGCGATATTCTATACAAAGAAGTTTGTATATGACCGGACCACGAAATGTTTAGTCTCATTATGTAACGCCATTCATAATTGAGACTTTCATTTCACTAGGATGACCATAGGTAACATGACCTTAATCCTGAGTGAGTTGTGAACTCCTTCCTATGAGGGTGGTCCTTTGATTTGCATGGGTGAGAGTGGTCAGATCGCCGAATTAACAAGCCTACCACTTTAGGGGTAAAACAGAGATTTGACCCAACCGTTATTATGAACAACCTGTGAAGGGTTAACTTACTAATCATGGTTATATCGAGTGGACATAATATATATACAGTGAGGGGAGTTCAACTATGGGCTTTAGTGGAGTGACCCATTAGTTAACGAATGAGGGTTAGTTCGGTCTAATAAGTTTAGCCGAATAATCTTGTATCGTTGAAGCCCATGATCTGTAGGCCCACGAGGTCCCCCTACTAGCTTGGAAATGGATTAGCTCTAGAGTAGCGTGATAAGTTAATTTGAAATGTTCAAATTAGAATCAAACGGAATTGGAGAATAAATATTTAAATATGAAAATATATAAAGATGGATTTGTATAAAATTAATTTAATATTGGATATTAAATTAATTAGAATTATTTAAATTGTTTAAATAATTATTTATTAATTTTATCATAAAATTAATTTATGAAATTAATTTGTAAAATTAATAAATTTTGATTTTTTAAATCAAATATGATTTTAAAATCAAATTTTGGATTTTGGAAGTAGAAAATTACACAAAATGGATAAATGGAATTTTCCATCTTCATCTTCAAGTAGCTCACACTAAACCCACCATCTCTTCTTTAAATTACTTCAAGCATGAGTTGTATCTCATACAGCCATTCTCATTGCATGATAGTCTGGAATATATTGAAGAGATTGGAATGAATTTGAGACAAGGCAACCGATAAATTTTAGCTGAAAATTCGTGTGAAGAAGGTGTTCTTCCATTGGGTTACTGCTGTGATCATTCTCTAAGTTCCCTTGATTCTAGCTTATTTTTGTTGAGGTTTGTGCCGTAAAGTCTCGTATCCTGTAGTTTGTAAACAATTTTGTACGAAACCTTATGATGTATAATATATATGATATTTACTTCACTTCTTGACCTTGCACATTTAGATGTTTTTATTTTACCATAAACCAATAAACTTAATATCCCTGGTTGTCTTTATGTAACTTAAGCATATATGTAGTGACATACAAGTGGATCATGTCTTAAGTGATAATATAAATGGTCTAGTATATGGATATAGGAGATAAACCTTATCCTGGTAACACTATAGACGCAACCCGCTTTGTGGAATAGTTACAAGTGTTGTGACTTGTCACAAATGATCTGATCCTGATCATTCATGTAGGGGACATGTGAGCGGGGGCGTCCTATACAAAGAGTTTGTATAAGTCCTGACATCGAAGCACTTCACTAGGATGACCATAGGTAAAATGACCTCAGTCCTGAGTGAGTTGGGATCTCCTGCCATTGAGGGAAGTCCTTTGATTTGCATGGATGCGAGTGGCCAGAGCGCCGACTCAAACCTACCACTTTGGGGATTTGTTTGATATGAGAGCTGGGAACTTGGCTTCACAAGATGAAGTTCACTCTTTCCCCGAAGCAGGGGTAAGTAGATAGATTACTCTCTTAAGGGCTAATCCCGGGGCTTGAACGATGTGGCGTCACATACCTTCTTATGGCCCAAGAGGTGTTCACACATAGTAGGACTTTGTTGTATTGTTCATTAGAGGGATCAGTGGTACTTAAGGAGTAAGATGTAATTACAGGGGCAAAACGGTAAATTGGCCAGTTGTACTTACGAGCATCTGTGAAGGGTCATCGTACTGATGATTGGTTATATCCAATGGACATAGAAATATATCTATGGTAAGAAGAGTTCAACTGTTGGTCTTTATTAGAATGCCTAACAGTTAACGGATGTTGGATATCGTGGCTAAAGAGTTTAGTCAGTTATTCACATATAGTTGGAGCTTCGAGCCATAGGTTCATAAGGTCCCCTAAGTAGCTTGGATACAAGTTGAGAATCTGTTTTTGGGTCAGTTTGAAATGTTCAAATTGACAGAGGGAGTTCGATTATGATATAATTAAACTAGTTAATTATATATGATATAGTTAACTTTATGTATGAGATACATTAATTTGGAGGAAATTGGATATAAATATGATTTATATCTAGTGGAGGAAAAATACTATGATTAATATATGATATTAATCCATAGTTTATGAATATAATGTGATTATATTCATTGCCTATTAATTGGACGGTTAATGGATAATAGGTCGATGTTTCTTCTGTTTTCATAACAGATGAGTAAGTTGAAGAATTGCTTTGAGACGCTTAAATAGCTCACGGTGTGTTAAGCATTGAATGCGCGAACATAGTGTTGAGGTGTGTCATCACTTAGTAAAATAAGTGCCTATACGATAGTGCTGAACAATCGATTACCTATACGATAGTACTAAGCGATCACTTAATGCTTACACTTGCGCGCGCTATTGACTAAACGATCATTTACCTTTTCCTAAGAGATCGTTTAGCGCCCGATATTTACTAGACGATCGTATAGACAATTGCTTAGCTTTTCCTTTACGATCTTTAGACGATCGCTTACCTTTTCCTACACGATCATATACTTCACCTAAACGATCAAGCATTTTGTCTATACGATAGATGAGCCTTTCTCCCACTTTCTTGATCGCTGTATACGATTTCCCTTCATCCTCCCCTCTACCAAATTCGAACAAAGCCCACCCTTTGGATTCTCACTCCGAGAATACTAAAGGCTTTGAGTGGTAGTGTCGTCCCTGTTTTCTTCTGTTCGTGTGGAGACTCTTCAAGGTAGACGATTGGGATTTGCTGAACGATAGCTTACCGTTCCAGGAAAGCGGATTTGCTGTGAAGAATTAGTCTTTAATTGGTATGATTTCTCGATTTCTTATTTATTGTTCCTTTGAGCATGCCAGTAATTTAACGTTGTGAATGCATATTAGTATGTTTGAATGTATATGTGGAAATTCTATCACAATGAATTGGAAAGATCTGCTTCCGCTTGTAGGTACTCTTGAATAAAAGTTCCTTCAATTTTGAGTCTCACAACTCAATATAAAACACCAAGAGAATAGTAGGGAAGATGTTGTGGTGGTCTGCACAAATATTTGGAGAGATTTGCAGTTGGAAATCGAGATTTCAAAGGTTCTTCAAAGGTATGACTTGAAACCCATTAATTTCTGCTTGAGCATGCTTTCGTTTTTGCCAAAATTAATGAATTAGAATGCTTATGATCCTCATCACTTCTGCTGCGTGCTGGTACAATCCAACCATTAGTATCAGAGCATCGAATAAGCATTCAATTCGGTTTAATTTTGGTTTGGTGGGTGTTTTATATGAGTTATATGAAACTACTGTACTGATATGGTTTTCTGAGATTTGGCTTTTAATTTCTCTTTAATTTCTCATTTAAATTTGTAATTGGCTCTTGCTTGATGAACTTATATGTGTTCCCAAGAGTCTGTAATTTATTTGGAGTCATTAGAGTTGAAATTAAGCTGTAATTTGAAGAAACAAGAGAAAAAGGCCGAGTTGCAGATTCTAGTTTTTCAACCTCTATTCATAATGTCGTTAAGGTTCAGAGATAGACGATCGTTTAGCTTCATGCGTTAGACGATGTGAAGAAAAGCTAGACGATCGTGTAGCTTCGAGCATTGAGCGTTGAAGTATTGTGCGTTAGACGATCGTGTACCTCGGGAGCTAAACGATGCGTTAAATTGCTATACGATGGCATTACACGATCGTGTAGCTTCGCGTGGGAGCTAAACGATGCGTTGAAGAGTTATGCGATAGCACTAAACGATTGTTTACCTTTGAGTGGCAGCTAAGCGATGTGTTGAGATGCTATGCGATAACACTACACGATCGTTTACCTATGTGCGGCAGCTGAGCGATGCGTTGAGAGCTATGTGATAGCACTACACGATCGCTTACCTTTATGTGCGCGCTAAACAATCAACTTCAAGTGCTAGACGACAGCACTAAGCAATTGTGTAGTAATTTTATGGCACTAGACGATGGAGCTGCACGATAGTGTTGGACACTAAGCGATTGTGTAGCGTCCTCTAGCACTAGATGATGACACTATGCGATAGAAGGCAGACACTACACAATCGTGTAGTTTGGTCAGGCGCCATGTGTTGGCTGCTAAATGATCAAGCAAACACTAAACGATTAGGCAAATGCATGATGATGGTTGTCATTGCTAAACAATCAACCTTAGCGAGATTTTGAGCATGAAGCGAGAGCAGCCGGTTCGACCAATTCTCTTATGGTTCGGTCCGGTTCAGCATCAATTGGTCTTTGGCTAGTCCGGTTCAGACCCTGCTGGTCCGGTTCAGACTTTTCGAGACCGGTTCAAGCGGTTTGAGTGATTTTGAAGCTGTTTTTGTAATAGTTAGGCCTTTGTTTGATTGTTTTTGCCAAAACTAAAACCATATCAGTCTATGCATTGGATGTATGTTATAATTAAATAAATCATGTATGTGCATATAGTATGACATGTAGATATAAAATCCCACCGTAGGAAGCAGCTACATGCATTGAAAGTATGTTATAAGTTGTTATAATATATAGTATGCATATTGGGATTTCTAGTATTCAATATAAGTGTTATATTAAATATTGAATGCCTTTATGTATGTTGTAGATGTTTAGCATGTCTAAAGTTTTATAAGTTGTTATAAAATTAGGTTAGACATTTAAAATCCATAACAAAGAACAACTGCATGCTCATGTAGGTTAACCACTTGTTTTAATAGTTAAAATAGGTTGTTAAACTTGTAACTCAACCGGTATATAATCCTATCGAAGGCTGGGGGTATTTAAGTTGACGGACTATGGAACACCTCCCACCTAGGGATTAAGGGCGAATTATTGAGCATTGGTAACTGGTTTTATGAGTATACGTGAGCGATGTGAGGTAATAAAATGGTTTATCACCTAGACATCGAAGGTTTAAATCTATTTATAAGTGTTATACTTGGATAAACCACATAGACTTAGGGTTTTTTTTATTAGCCGAAAAGAACCTAAGTATAAATTTACCCAAAATAGAACACTTCAGTGGTAGTCGAATAACTTCTATATGATAAAGTTATTAGAAAACTTCGGTAGGAGATTAATAAACATATACGATACGTTATTTTTAGCTCTCATGTCCCTAAGAGTTCATGGTCTGGATTTAAGTGGTACTTCGTGTCACCCTGGAAGTGACCTCCATTCAGAAAGTATTTTTTAGCTTAAATTTAGATTTCGGTGAATAAGGGGAAGTTGTTCAAACAGAAATCAAGTGTATGATTTCAACTGCCGCGTCTCCATATAGTTCAAACCGAGAGATTCATATGACGCTTCGTGTCACCCTAAAAGTGACCTCCATTCGGAAAGTGGATGTATAAGTCAATATCAAGGTGAACAGGGGGAAGTAGTTCATAGTAAGTGGGTGAAAGAAATGTGTCAACATATCTTGTAGTCTCTTTCATTAGTTTGAACCGTGAGATTCCTATGTTGCGCCTGCTGGTTCGGTTTAAGCGGCCCTTTGCTAGTCGTTTAATGACGACTATCCCCACGGCGGGTTGTAACATAGGATTCGAAACAACTCAAGCTCTAGAGATGGATAACATAGGATTCAGAACAATTCAAGTAACAATGTTATAAAGAGAAACTAATAATTTTGTGGTCCGGTCTATGTATAAACTCATTTATACAGGATACCCTCACTCACATGTCTTTACATGAAAAATATGGTTCCTATTGTTTGTAACACTTACATCTCATGTAACAATTACAAAGTGGGTTGTATCCACGGTGTTATCAAGATAAGTCACCCAACTTTCATCCATGTATTGCAGACCTTTTAGGTTACTACTTGAACATAAACTACCTGTATATCAACCACTGTTAAGTGACATCATATAACCTTAGATCTTAGTTTATTGGATTGAATTAATATTGTCTAAATGTAAAATAAAACACCTCTGACTTTATTAAATAAATAATTTGTGTTGACAAAACTACAAACCATGAGATACACTAGACTTAGGACGCCAATCCCAACAACGCTGTTGATTGAGGAGATTAATATTTCACATAATGATCATATGTGACTCGATCTCAATCCTGAATGAGTTATGAACTCATGCCTATGAGGGCTCGTCCTTTGATTTTTATAAGTAATAATGGCTCAAATCGCTGACTCAATAAACCTACCATTATAAGGACTTGACCGAGTGGGAAGTTGGGAACATAACTTTACAAGATGAAATTCACTTCTTCCTGTGTTATGGTAAGTAGATGAGTAGTTCCCTTAAGTGCTGACTCTGGATCTTAAACAATGAGGCTTACCTTTTCATTGGCTCAAGTGGGCTTGGCTTGTGGTTGGACCATAAATAAATTTTTCATTAGAGGACTAGTGGTACACAAGGATGCAAAGATAATTACAGAGGTAAAATGGACATTTGACCCAACTGTAATTACGAACAACTCGTGAAGGATTGACTTACGTGTAATGGTTATATCTATGGACGGAACATGTTCTATAGTGTATAAGAGTGCAACTACGAGTTTATAGTGGTTTGCCCTATAGTTAATGAATTCAAGATTAATTAATTAATCTCGAATTATTAGAGTTTATAATCTGTAGGTCTATAAGGTCCATCTGTTAGCTCACAACGATTTAACAAGAATAAAAAATTTTGAAATAATAATTTGAAATGTTCAAATTAATTTAGTAAAAATATATGTTAATTATATATGATACAAATTTACATAATGTATATAGATACATTATATATATAGTTAATTTTGAATTAAACTATATAATACAAGAGATTTAATGTATTTTGATATGATTCAAATATTAAATTGATATGATTCAAATTCATATTAAAACTATGGGTTATGAGAGAAATATAATTTTAAATATGATTCAAATTTATAATTAAATATTAGATATGTAATTATTTAAATTATTTAATTTTATTATTATTATTATTATTTTGTTTAAATTAAATTAAATTAAATTAAATTAAAACCCTTCCCTTAATGAAGGGAAGTGGGGGAGTAGAGGAGAGAGAGTTACTGTACCTTCTCTATTTAAAATACGTTTGGTTGCTTTTTAAGGAAAAAAAGAAAGAATTTTTCTACAATTTACACTCTCGCTCTCAAGCTCTCTCTCTCAATTTCCATGGAGAAAAAGTTCATCTGGAAAAAAAAAATCCTTTCTCTTTCAAAAAGAGATTCCCACAAATCGGTGTCTTACCAGAGAATAGCAAGGAAAATCCCTTGGAGGCATCTTTGCATTGAAGAAGAATTTGTTGCTGTAAAGGAGGGATTATCATGGTTCCTACCAAGGTATGTTGATTCCTTCTTC
This sequence comes from Benincasa hispida, assembly GCF_027475165.1. Lineage (NCBI taxonomy): Eukaryota > Viridiplantae > Streptophyta > Magnoliopsida > Cucurbitales > Cucurbitaceae > Benincasa > Benincasa hispida. The sequence continues at coordinate 23,886,831 of NC_143479.1, read as the reverse complement.
CATTTCATACTTAACCTATAACTACAACATGTGATGTTCTATAATTTTTCCTTTAATGTTCTGAAATTGGTCTTCCCAAAATTGAAACAAAAGTGATAATACGCTCCTGTGGGATTCGATCCCTTCAGCATTATCTCTGAAATTTTAAATCTTTGTTTATTATGATTTCTTATTGAATTTCTTCACTATTTTCATGTTCGATTTGTTTATTTTGATTCTTTCTTATTTGTTCAGTTTCATTCTCTATTCGATTTGAAACTCTGTTGTGTTTAGGCTCGATTGGCATGTGTTTTTGGATAAAATATTTATTCCAAACTCTAAAGTTCTTCATTATTTACATTTTCAATCCTTTGTTTATTATGATTTCTTATGAAATTTCTTCATTATTTCTCATGTTCGATTTGTTTGTTTTGATTCCTTTTCATTTGTTCTATCTCATGTTATATTCTGTTTGAATCTGTTTGGGTTCAATTGGCATGTGTTTCTAGATAAGATACTTATGTCAACTTCAAAGTTCTTTATTGTTTATATTTTCAATCATTTATTTATTATAATTTGTTATGAAATTTCTTCATTATTTTTCATTTTTCGTTTGCTCATTTCGATTTGTTTTCATGTGTATTGTTTGATTCTCTATTCTCTTCTATCCCCATTAGTATGTGTTTCTAGGTAGGATATTCATTCCAAAATTCATTTACTTTCCTAGTCCCTAATCCCCATAAATATTTATCGCACATTTACTCCATGTAAACAATTGGTTCGATGTAGTCAATTCTTAGTGCTTTTGTTTGTTGACGGAACTCCACTTGCTTGCTTTAGTTTTTATACTTCATTAATTGGATTGAGTTCATTTATTCATGAACAAAATATACCTTTCTTACCATTTGTTTTGATTACTTTAACTATTATTAAATGTTGAACTATTTCTTCCTCACATATCCTATCAAGGCCATTATTTTAACTCTTTTCTACATACTAATCGTTGACAATATGGATAAGGCTTTCTCAGAGAACCTACCAGTAGGCGTGTCGGACCCAACAATGCTTCAAGAGGAAGCAAGCGAAAGAGGATTACATTTCAATCTCAGTTTCTCAACATAGTACAAACAACGATGGACGTTCTTGAAACTCAAATGGAAAAGCTTGTATCATGGTAAAGAGATAAATATGATCTGGAGCTAAGGACAAAAGAAGGCATTCAATAGATCTACCAGGCTAAGGGTTTTAAGGAAGAGGATCGGGTGGCTTTTATAGATCTAGTGATGATGATATTTAGAAAACAGAGTGTTTTCTAGTCGTTCCCTCGAGACGAGAAGAAGGTACCACATGCGTTTGTTGTAGAAGATTGACTGACTCAAAATTATGTTATGGATGTCTATGTATTATTTATTTATTATAATTTTTTTTTGTAAGTGAACTTGGCCATCTGTTATTCTACATATAATTTTTTTTTTATGCACCATGTAAATAGGTTGGCAAATGTGGCCCGTATATAAGATGGTATATACTTTTTTACATGTAAAATGACCATCAACAGGGGCATCATATTATATATATATTTTGAGGGTATTCCATGTAGTACATAAGTCCAAATTTTTTTTTATCAAATGAATCCAAATAATTTTGTCAAACTTCACAAATTAACTAATAGAAATCAAATTTGTAAAATGATTGTTTTTATTTAAAAAGAATGTTTGGAATGAAAGTTCTAAAATTAAACACTAGATTATATTTTGGGATTATCAATAATATATGTATACTTAAAAAAATCATACTACATTTTATTCAAACAAATTATGGGTAGAATTTTTGAATAAAAATGTTTCAAAACAAAAATAGTCATCATAAAAACATATTATTTTAGAGTAAGAAAAACTGTATCGAATACTCCTGGCATATGAACTCAACTATGCACCTCCAAACCAAACATATGAACTTCAGATATTCTATCTCAATTTAATACCCCAAACAAACCTTTAGAGTTATTCCAAACATGTCTTCAATTACATACTTGTAACAAATGCATATGGAAGTAAACCAAGAATTACTTTCATATGTAATTTGATACAATAAATGTGACACTAACTCATTTTCAGTTTTTGCTTAAAAAAAAACTCACTTTCACTTGTTAGTATGAGCTTGTTTCAAGTGTATGTTTCTTGTCCTCACTCCTCCTTGAACTAAAAAATCGTAAATTTCAAGTCCGTTTGGATTGACTTAAGTAAAAAATATTTTTCAAAAAAATCATTTTTAATTAAACATTTTATATAAAAACAGATTAAAATACACTTGAAAAGTTATCTTGAGTGGTTGCCAAATACCTCAATTTCTTATAAAATGATTTATTTTTTAAATTAAATACTTAAAAATGTAATCCAAACACACCCTTCATCTCTATTTTTTTTTTCATCTTTAAATAATAGGGAAAGTTGCAAATACAGCAATCATATTCAAAATATTAGCATATATAGCAACATTTTTAAAAATTGCAAATATAACAAAGTCTATCAACGATCAACTTTTATCATTGATAGACATCATTGATAAACTCTCATGGTCTATCAATGATAGATCAAATCATTGGTGGTCTGTCGCTAATAGACCATACAAGTCTATCAACAGTAAAAGTCTATCATTGATAGATTTTACTATATTTGTAATTTTTTAAAAATGTTATTATACACTTAGTTATTATTCTTAAAATTGCTACCACCTTAAATAGTAATCGATTATCTTTCGGGATAATGTTAAATTCTCTCTAATATTCCCCCTAATTAACAACCATGCCTTTTCTATTGAAATTGTTCAACAACTAACCAACACAAAAAAAAAAAAAAAAACAAAAAAACAAAAAAACAAATAAAACAAATAAAACAAAAAAAACAAATAAAACAAATAAAAATAAGAGGACAAAACGACGTCGGTTCAACTATGTAACGAGATTTCTCATATTATACTTGTGCATCCATTTGATTATCCGACTGTGTCCAAAAGAAGACACGTGTCGCTCAACCATAATGCCGTCATGCTTCCAAGAACACCAACAGAAAAACGAAACCCAAATACAGCCGCTCTGGCGCTCTCTCTCTCTCTCTGTCTGTCCTTGTCTCGATGGTGCGAGCAAGAGAGAAAAATGGGAACGATAAAGAAGAATTTGTTGATCCATCCACCCAACAGCTTAAATGGGTCCCAAATTCCGACCCCAAAAGCCTCTTTTGTTGTTCTTCAGGCGCCACAGGTTCGTAATTTCTCATCAATTATCCACAACAGATAGCTTTTGGTTGTAACACAGAGAGTGAGAGACGGCGAGAGCTCTGTCTTTTGCCCCCTTTTTCTTCTTTAGTGAGCATCTCTCTTTTTTCCCTCTTCTTTTTCGCTACTTTTTTATGAGCTTCTTGATTCTCACTTGATTTGGGAAGTTGCAGAACATGGCGAGCACATGGGAAAAACAGGGGTCTAAAGAGGATGTTTTGTTCGTGGAATTGCCTGCTCCTCCTGGTTGGAACAAAAAGGTCTCCCCCATATTCTTTTTTCTGTCTTACATTTTTGTCTCTCCTTTAAACTTCCCTTTGCCCACTTGTTGTGCGGTGAATTTGGTGGCATTTCTGTGTTAGGATATAAAGCTTGATTGCACTTATATGGAGGTTAGGGCTAATGGGTATCCTTGGAATTAAGCACAGTTCTATAACTCTTGTGCTTTGGTGTTAGGGGTTTGTGTGTGTGTGTGTTTTCTGTGTAGATTCTATTGAAACTCTCTTTTTTTGTTTAGTACTCATCAGCCAGTTATCTTTTTGGGATTTTGGTGGAAGTTGGTGTTGGTTCTGTCTCTTTTCTTTATCATCATACTTTGTTTTATATTGTTGGAATGTCCTGAATCCTTTATCTGGCGCCATGAACGACCAAACACGGGATCTCGCTGTCTGGTCAGTGAATCGGGGTTCAGGAGTGATATGCCTTAGTGAGGTTTTGGGGCAGTTGTGTTCGTATTTATGTCATTTACATTATTTACGATTTTTGCCCTAAATTTTAGAGGAATGTGCTGCATAAATTCTCTTTTAACTCTAGAGGCATCTCTCTGAAACTATAATATGATATTTTCTCTCTAATAATAAACTGCTCTCTCCCTTTATTCGTAGAATTAGCTAACACACTGTTAATTAACCACGTAAATCTCTATGTCGATTTTCTATTATTTACATTTTCTTTTTATCTTTGATGGTTGTTTTCTTAACTGTAGTTATTTATCCTTTGTTTTGAGTGAATGGTAGTTCTTTCTAATTGGGAGTCCTTATTAGTATGCAGCCTCTGTTGGGTACTTAGGTTAATTATAACGAGGATGCGAAGGGTCAATCGTTGATGAAGATGATTTGATTGATGTTAATGAGTTTTTATTAAGTTGAGATAAAATGAGGTGAGAAAATCTTAGTTTATGTGCAGTTTTTGCCCAAGTTAGATGGGATCACTAAGAAAAATGAAATCATCTTCATAGCTCCTACAGGGGAGGAGATTCATAGCAAAAGGCAGCTGGATCAGTATCTAAAATCACACCCTGGTAATCCAGCATCTTCTGAGTTTGATTGGGGTACTGGTGAAACACCTAGAAGATCAGCTAGAATTAGTGAGAAGGCCAAGGCAGCTCCCCCTTCACCTCAAATTGAACGGCCTAAGAAACGAACACGAAAACAACCTCTTTCGAGAAAGGATGATAATAAAGAGGCAGATGTTGTCCCAGACGGTTTCGAGGAGAAAGGAGTTCATAAGGAAAATGAGACCGAAGTTGATGGCAAGGTGAAAAAAATCTACGTGGAGGGAAATGATGAAAATAGTAAATTGAAAGAGGAGAATGTGAAAGATGAGACTATCCCCACCCCCATCGAAGTGGCTGAAGAGGGACGGGGTATTGATGGCGACGAATGCGAGAAGCTTGCTGAAACAGAGCAGGCTAGTGAGGGTTCTGAAAATGCAAGAAAGGAGAATCAAAGTTTGGAGGGAACAAAAGGGGAAGAGGAGGTTCAACTTCAAGATGATGCAAAGGAATCCATTTCTACTTGTTCAAAGGATAAGGCAGCCATTCCAGAAGAAACAACAGTTGAAGTGCAAAGAAACAACCAAGACCAACTTAACTAAAGTTCTACCATATCAGGAGAAATCAAGGTGGAAGAAGTAGCAAAAGAGACCAAAGAAGAACATGATGAAAAGGTAGAAAGTTAACAGAACTGGAAGTAGTTATGTGAACTGATGTGAATCTGTGAAATTGATTTACATGTCTAGTTCGAACCGTTAAACAAGGAAGATATCAGTGTTCGAACATCATTTACCCGATTACTCGATTCGTATGCTGAGACATATCTATGTAATTATCATTTTTAGGATAGTCATTTGTATCTGTATGTACCATCTTTGTATAAACATTTAGTGTGCAGCAATTTCTGTTCCATTTACATTACATGACAGTGTAATTAGAATGCAGTCTTGTGATGATTTCGTAGTACAGCAGTTATTGATTTTATTGAAGTTGTTGACTTAGAAACCTTACCTTTGTCAAAATCTTGATCCTTACGAAATTAGCCATAAAAAAATATGGAACATAACAAATGAAACTTATTCTCTAGAATACCAGCCAAGTGGCAGTTCAGAATCTCAAGGAATATTTTAAGAAAAATAAAGTGTAGACCATTTGGGGCTAATTACAATTTGAGTGGAAAAGATAAACCAATTTGGTTGAATTAAAAACAATGAGCAACTATTCTTTTAAACAAGTTTTATAAAAGTGTACACAGATGTAATGTTTTTCTTTTCTGTTCTTTTTTAGTTCAAAGTGGCTTAAGTGAGATAAGATTTAAAATCATCAGGACTAATAATTATTTTGGTCAAATGAATAAATCAAATAAAATAAAAATTGAACAAATATATCTTATCACAAACAGACAAATCAATAAAGACGTCTAAAGCTGTGATTAAGGACAACAAATTCAACAGCATTTTTTAATATTAAGCTTAATTATTATAGGTCAATCACCAAAGAGATGAGGGAAGGGTGGACGGCACAAAAAGTCTTCATTCCTGAATTTTTTTTTTCTCTTTCTTTGAGTAACTTTTCATTTTGATTTAATGATTTTCTGATTTTAATTCCAAGAAGAATACTTTTTAAAGTTAAATTTTACAACTTCACTTTTTGGAGTTGTTTGCTCGATTTCTAGGTTTTGAAAAAGCATAGATTAGTAAACTTTTTAATCTTATGTCTCATAAATATAAATTTTTAATTCTCAATTGGAATTTTTTGCTAGAATGTCCTAAAAAATTGGACCAAATATTACTTGACCTAGTTTTTCAAATTCAGGTTTTACAACTCTTCTCAAACTCTTTTTAATATTTTATTTGTTTTCCTTTCTTTCTCAACTCTCATTTTATTTTTCTCCAAATCTCTTCATCTCTTCTTCCTCTTGCCTTCTCTCTCCAGCAACGACAACACTTCCTTGCCTGTATTTCCTTCCAACAACAGACAACGTAGGCAATGAAAGGTGTTTTTTGTTCTTCCTTTGGCAACGTGTGACAGTCAGTGATAACAAATGAAGATTTTTTTCATCATCAAACGAATAAGTGTAGAATACAAGAGCAAAAAAGTGCGTACAAAAGCAAGAGCTAGAAAGTGAGTTAGAAACAAAAGCTAAAAAATGAGCTAGAACTAGAACTATAGCAAGAAAGTGAGATAAAACTGAAACTAGATTGAGAGAGGAATTTGAAAAAGGTTTGGTAATGCCAACACAAGGTTAGAAAACTTTGTTTTGAAACCTAGGGGTGTGCATAGTCCGGATTGGGAGAATTTTGTGGACCAACCCAAAAATTCGGATTGGCTAATAATGAACCCTATTAGTTCATTTTTGGAGGGTCAACCCAACCCAACCTAAACCAAAATTTCTGAGTTGGGCCGGGTTGGGTCACCGGTTCTGTTATACGATCACTTACCAAATGGCAAATGCTACACGATCGTCTACCAATGCTATACGATCGCCTACCAAATGCTATACGGGCACTTACCAAATGCTACACAATCGTTGAGCTCAGCTACACGATCGCTGAGTAACAAAATGTTATACGATCGCCTACCCAATGTTATACAATTGCTTACCAAATGTTACACGATCGCTTACCAAATGCTACACGATCACTTACCAAATGCTACACGATCACTTACCAAATGCTACACGATCGTTGAGTAACAAAATGCTATACGATCGCCTACCCAATGCTATACGATCGCCTACCAAATGCTACACGATCACTAAGCTTGGCTACACGATCGCTGAGCTCTGTTAGACGATCGTTGAGTAACAAAATGCTATACGATCGCCTACCCAAGGCTATACGATCGCTTACAAAATGCTACACGATCGCTGAGTAACAAAATGCTATACGATCGCCTACCCAATGCTATATGATCGCCTACCAAATGCTACATGATTGCTTACCAAATGCTATACGATCACTGAGCTCTGCTACATGATCGCTTATCAAAGGCGGTCTGCCGGTCTCGCGTCTCGATATGTCAGTTTTATGTTTTATTTCGGGTCGGATCCTAAAATGGAGTAACCCGAGACCCAACCCGAATTTAATATTTTTAAAAATTTATAATCCAACTCAACCCAAAATAAAATCTAACCTAATCCAACCCGTGGATAGTCCGGGTTGATCGGGTTATCGGGGTTTTTGAACACCCCTATTAAAACCTTGCAGATAAAAATAACTGTTTCGAAAAAGTCAAACAAATTTTAATTTTTTTCACAAGAATCAAGGTTATCTTACAAAAAATTATCTTTCATTAATAAAAAATCGAATAGATGACATCCTATTTGACACAAAATATTGATTGAATACAAAATTGATATAACTATTAAACATTTTTCAAAATAAAAAATATGTATAAACACAAGTTTAGATAATTTAACTTATATAAATTACAACCTATACTACTACAGATTTCCATTACAATCGCCAATCACCATTTTCTAAAACCCAGAATTCAGTACTTGCAGTCTATGACGCTTATCATTATTCATAATGCATTTGGAAATTTTAAGGGAACCCAAAAGAAGTTCATCGCACACAAGAACAAGTGGAAGTAGTAAAAGTACCGCACAGCCGTCACCATCTCAAGTAAAAATGGAGGCAATCGCCAATGGTAGCTCATCCCAAAAGCTCCTAATGGTCAGCAAAGCCCATTGGTTATTATTTTAGCATTCAAAATACACCATAAAACACTCATAATGTCAATTCTCCATTCTATTCAATGCTCCCCAAAGTGGATGAAAGAAAGGGAAAGATTCCATCAATACCCAGATCCCAAACTTTAAACCCAGAAACCAAAAACCCCATTTGACCTCCATTTTCAACTTCAATCGAAGATAGGTGTGTGAATCTTTTGGCTTATGGGATGCCTGAGGAAGAAGAAGAAGAAGCAGAGCGTTACAGTTTTTGAAATCACCCCTAGTGGGATTCTTATTTGAAGAAATTTACTCATTTCTTCAAGTTCTGCTGTTTGTCGCTGTGGAAATGATGATGGGTTTATGCTTCTTTCTGCACTTGATTCCCTTATTGTTTATTTTCTCCTTTCCGCATGGTATTTGCTTTTCTTGCCCTTCTCTTTCTGTTTCTTCTTCAGCTTGTTTTAGATTGGACTAATGTTCGAGCTTATGGCTTGACAATAAATATGGCTGTGAAATACTGATAGAGTAAATTTTGCTTTTGTTTTTCAATATGACTACTCTACTAGTTTTTGTAACTTACTTTTGAGACCTTTCTTTCCAGTATGCTTAATTATGTTAAAAATGGTTTTGTAGGAAATAGATTGTTACATCAGAGATGTTAGGATGTCTTCAACGATTCTTGAGTTGATATCATTCATTAGAAACTTCCTTCTTGTGATCCTACTTTGTATTTCCAGTCCATGCCCTTTGGTTTTGATGCTCAAATTTTCATTATAGATCTTCCATGTGGATAGAGTGAGAAAGTTCTTTAGGAGAGGATTGATGTGAATTCTACTTCATTCGAATTTTCCTGTGAATTTATGTCCTCAGGCCAATTTGATACAATTATGCATTTTCTGAACTCTTGTTGGCTTGAAAGTGGTACTTGTTAACCCAACTTAACACCTCATGTTGGCTGCACAAGATTTCTGTCTGGATTTAAAATTTAAGCTAGCATTTGAATGTCCCGTTATTGTCTATCGTTTTGACGAATCGTAGAGTGATTAATGGACATTATCTCCACCTTTTCTGCAGCATTGTTAACAGTAGAAGCATTCACTGGGACATATGGAATAAACTATGGACGAATTGCAAATAACATCCCTTCACCTGATAAAGTAGTTACTCTTCTTAGAGCTGCTAAGATAAAGAATGTTAGGATTTATGATGCTGATCATAGTGTTCTCAAGGCCTTCAGTGGGACAGGGCTAGAGATTGTCATTAGCATTCCAAACGAAAACCTGAATGAAATGAGTGCAAATGAAGATCATGCCTTGAACTGGGTTAAACAAAATGTGCAGCCCTTTCTTCCAGAGACCCTTATTTGTGGGATTGCAATAGGTAATGAGGTTTTGGGAGGGAGTGATTTTGAGTTATGGACAGTATTGTTGGGTGCAGCCAAAAATATTTATAATGCTGTAAAGAAGCTCAATTTAGATGGTGTAATTCAGATCACTACAGCACACTCCCAAGCTGTATTTTCTAATTCGTTTCCTCCTTCATCTTGTAAATTCAGAGATAATGTTGCTCAGTATATGAAGCCTCTATTGCAGTTCTTCTCACAAATTGGCTCTCCTTTCTGTTTAAATGCATACCCATTTCTGGCCTACATGAGTGACCCTGGAAATATTGATATTAATTATGCTCTTTTTCTATCAACAAAAGGGATTTATGATCCTAAAACTCACCTGCATTATGATAACATGCTCGATGCTCAGATCGATGCTGCTTATGCTGCACTTGAAGATGCTGGATATAAAGATATGGAAATCATAGTTACAGAAACAGGATGGGCTTCACATGGAGATGACAATGAAGAAGCAGCTACTATAGATAATGCACGGACATACAATTATAACTTGAGGAAACGGCTTGCCAAGAAGAAAGGAACTCCTCTTAGGCCAAAAAATGTGGTTAAGGCATATATCTTTGCATTGTTTAATGAGAATTTGAAGTGGGGACCTACTTCGGAGAGAAACTATGGACTTTTCAAGCCTGATGGAAGCATTTCATATGATATTGGCTTTCGAGGACTTCAACCTTCATCCGCATATTCACTACTTTCAACAATTAAGGTATGAAAATTTGTTTATGAGCAAAAGAGAATTTTCCTACTACAATGATATATTTGAATTTTCCTACACACAAGTTCATCTATATTTAGCTCACGAGTTCATATATATTTAGCTTCTTGACAGCCTAAGAAGCACGGACACTTTAGTATGGTTAGTGTATCTGCACTTGGACACTCTCACACTTGTTGGACATGTATTGCACACTTGTTAGCATAATAGATGTGTTAGACACTAGTTGTACGAAGTCAAAATAGAACCAACGTTTATTAGACATGCATCATATTCTATATAGACACATATATGATAAAAATAATAAATATTTTATTGTGAAATATTAAAAAAACTAATTTTTAAGTATATCGCATAAATCCATTGATTTTAAATTTCTTTCCAGTTTAAAAATGATGTATAATTTTTTTTTTTTTAAAAAAATTATGTTTTAATAACGTGTCCTTTTTGTGCCATATTCTAATTTTTTTTAAAAGGACGAATGGTCATATATGTGTCGTATCGTATTCATGTCTTGTATTTATATTCGTGCTTTTTAAAATGATTAAAAGGATATAATGTTTACTGAAGAGGGCTTAAGATAATCTACTAAAATTAGTGACTTGATTAGATTGGAACATTTAGATGGTCTTTCTTTGTTTCTCTTCCCTTAGATCATTGCTTCAGTTTATGATTTTCTGTCTCCTTTGGGAATGATGGGAGATAAAATCATAGAATCTGCACTCATAAGAACCCAACATGGGTTGGAAGTCAAAATTTCATAATAGGATACCTCCTAACAAGAACATCAAGAACAAAACGAGAACAAAAAAAGATAGAAATATATATTATAATATCAATAAAGAAACTACAATATCATAAGATCATAAGAACAAGTAAACAAGGTAACTACGAGCCTTTCGAGAGGGCTAGACTCTCCCTAAATTCTCCAAAAGAAATCCCATAAAATTTTTCACTCTTCCTCTCATCTCACTCTCTATTTATAACTAAAAGCTCTAAGAACCTTACTCTCTAATTATTAATATACCCCTTCTAATAATCCTACTAATATTTTGATAATAATCCTATTATATCTCTAACTAGGTCTCTTGCACTAGATTTATTGGAACAGGGAAGAAAGAATTTTGGTATGTAAGAAATGGGTATTGACCCTTTTGCATATTCTTCTGTTGCTTCTTGAATTACTATCATTCACAGAAAAAGTTCAAGCTCCTTTTTTGAACAACTTTTTTGACAGCACAAAAGTATCTCAACTGGTATGCACATTTGGTTGTAACAACAAAATTTTATGAATCTCACTTCACTTATGACTTTTATTGTCCCAAATTCAGACTCTTATTAGATTTGAGATCTTAGCCTGAAGAGAATCTAAACAACATGCTAAATGTAAGCTGACAGGGGATGTTGTCAGGAAAAAACTTCTCACTATTACTGCATGAATAAGCAGAACAATAACAGAGATTCGAAGAAAATAATAAAACTGAGAAAACAAGAATTAACACGGAAAACTTCAAACTAGAGAAAAAAGCACGGATTAAAAAAATTCCACTATGTGAAAAATTATTACGATCACACCGAAATATCTCTCGACCTCAATTACAAGAATACTCTCTCAAAGCATTATACTATTCACACAATTGAGCTAGTATACTAAGTTCAAAGTATTTCAAATTTGGATGATTAGCAACCAAAGGCATAAACTCTTTTTATAGTGTTTGGAGCCCATCACTTTCTTGAATCTTTCAAATGTAGGGCAACTACTCTCTTAATATTTTGCCAAAATCCAACAGATGCTACATCCGTACTAATTCTGTCGTATTCGAGCTGTCTATATTCATACAGTTTTTGTTCTTGAAACATCTTAATGATCACCAGAATATTTGGTTGGAAATTGACAATCTTTTGAATTTGGTTATCTAAGAAAGATGAGTTTTGAGTAGAATACACATTTCTCTGATGTTGTAAATCATTCTTGCTTTTGTTCACTTATGCAGGAACATGGAGGTAGAGGTTGTTATGAGCATCAAATCTCAGTAGCAATAATATCAGCTTTAACTCTTCTTCTATTCTTGCAATGATGGGTTAATAAGTTTTTCTACTTTGATCTCCCAATCATATCCAAAAACTACGAAATACCATTGATTGTTCCGGCCTACATTCAAAAGTTTCGATAAAGAGCATAAATTATACACTTCATGGATTCTTGTTTTCATGAATGTACACTAGAAAATTGCTGATATTTTTTTAAAAAATCAGTGACAACAAAATGTATATTGTGAATTATTAAAGAACAAATGCTGTCATTAAACTTCTTATAGAGCATAAATTTTAAATGTATTTCAGCATATTTCCATTTCTATTTCATGTTTCTCATCCTGAGCATATCTGTGGACTTTGGACTCTTCTATTTTACCTCATTTTTACGAAGGTTAAATTTAGTTTTTGTATTTTTAATCAACCTTAAAATTAGTCGTTATTATTAGAGTAATTATTTTAAATGATAAATCTGCTAAATATATTTTCATATACAGCAAGAGTCTATCGCGATCTATCTAGTGACATTTTGCTATATTTGTAAATAAGTTAGTTTATTTTTTTAATTTGAAAACAATGCTAATTATTAGTTTGAAGTTATTTATTTATTTTACAAAGAACGATTTTACCTATTCAGTCAAATTCACAAAGTAGTTTAAAAATTAAATTTATAAATCGACCTACTCTATAAATTAATACTAGATTAATTAATAACTCTCTAAAATAATAATTTTTAGTTAGCCCAATGTCTAAATTAATAAAATAATAATTTTTTGGAAGACCCATAAATAGATAATTGTTTTAGAGGGTAAAACTGCTATAAATGTTTTCAAATATATTTGACTATCATATTAATAGTGATATTTTGTTATATTTGTAAATAAGTTGGTTCATTCTCTTATATTTGAAAATAATCCTAAATAGTCTCTTCAATATTATAAATTAATAATTCTATAAAATTACGAATATAACTAGAGCTAATTAAATATGATTTTATTATTGTTTATTTCTTATTAAAATATAAATATAGTTGTACTTTATTTGTAACTTTCTTGCATTCTCATACATTTAAAAAACTATTTTGACTAATTTCTAAACATTTCAGTTTTTTTCAAAATGACTTATTTTTTAAAATTAAACATTTAAAAATGTATTCTAATTACGTCCTTAGTGATTTTTGAACACCTTTTAGATGTGAAGTGTCGCTTTTGACTTGGATTGACTAATATTTGATGTTGTTTGTACAGTACTTATAGTAGTTGATTTTTTTTTTTATAGCATACATGAACTTGCATTAAATTTTAACTAGTACTGCATGCTATTGTATTTTTTTTTTTTTTTTTTTTTCCCAAGGGGATGTATTATATTTAATTGGTAACATTGTGCATGAATAACCTTCAATTAGTCAATACATTGTATCTTTTATTCATAAAGAATAAGGTAGGTTTTTTTATCTACGTTACAAGAATTTTTATCTATTCTGATATTTTTTTCACAACGCATGAACTTTCGAACAGAAACATTCCGAGGCGGAAGCAGAAGCAAGTTTTCAATTTTCATCTTGATGCCATTTTAATTTTAATTTTCGGGGTGGAGCTTGCTGGCAATAACAACGAATCAGAACTTCAAAAGAAAATAATCAATTAAAAGAATTTGCTGGCAAATTCATCTATGGAAATCCCTTCATCTCTAGTCGCAGCTGATTTGGTATCCAATTGTCCAATCTGAGATAAACTTCTCCCCAATCGTTACATATTATGTCCAAGCTAAATAAGGATTAGGTTGGATTAGTTTTAATTTTAAGATGGATTAGATTGGGTTGGATTTTTTATGTTTTTTTTTCCGAGTTGAGTTAGGTCCAGATTACACTTTTAAAAATCTTAATTGATTCAACTCAACCCAAATTTCTAATATATATATATATAATATTTGATTTTTATGAAATTTTAGTTATAAATATGTGTTCTCTACCGAAATTCAAGTATTGATGTAGCCTAAATTTCCATTATTAATTAGTTAATATATCTTTCACCAACCAAATATTTTTTTGACGAAGACTTAGATGTCCTCGTCATTGAATGAATGGTAGGAAACAGCCTAATTATTTTTTTAGAACGTTAAATCAGCCCAATTATTATGGGCATAAATGTTAAATAATTCTACTAAGAGAAAATAATAATAACATAAATCTTGAATATAAAATGGACATATTGAGACGGTAAGAGAGACTTGTTCAAACAACTATTTATATGTGAATTTATTATGTTATTTCTTTTGAAAAAAATGTGCTTAGTATTTTATGTTTTAATATATAGTGGACTTATGTTGTTATAATATATTTAGCATGATATTTATGTATATATTAAACGCGTGATATTGAATGACCCATTATTGAAAAAGTATTAAGTGTTTGTGGGAAGATTAGAAAAACCATTTTGATGACTTGATTTTGATCCTTGAGATAATATTCCAACTCTCTAATGGAATATTTTGAAAGTTTTTTTTTAAATATAAAGTTATCGAAAATATTTACAAATATAATAAAATTTTACTGTCTACCCGTAATAGACTGCAATCGAGATTGAGAAGAAATAATTTTAAAAATTAAAAATTAAAATTTAGTTTTTGTTTTTTAAACTTGATTAAAAATTCAAATCTTTTACTTTAAAAAATGTAAATTTTTTTAAAGAAACTGAGAAAAAATAAACTTATTTTTTTTTAAAAAAAATCAAATGATTACTAAAGAATGTCAAACTCGTCATCAAATAATTTTTTTTTAAATTCGATTAAGTAACTTTGAGTTTGTTAAATTGTGTAGGTATCAACTTTGTAATCTAAGATTGACCTAAAACTATATCAAACTTTATTATCTAAAATAAATATATATTTTTCTAATTTTTGCATTAGAAGAAAATTTCTCCTGTTTATCCTTATTAATTTCCATTGACCAAGTAATTGATATATAATTTATTATCTAATTGCAACATAGGGAGTTAGACAAACTTTATTTTATTTTAGAAAAGGTATGCCTTAAAAAGATAACTTGTAAGTCTTAGAGAAAATATCAAATTTTGAATCGTTGTATCAAATTAGATTAAACTTTTAATTTCATCCATTTTTAACATTCCATTCAATTTAAGTTAACTTACCTATTAATTTTAATAAAAATAAATGTAAAATTCTTCATAAACTCAATAATCTCAATAAACTAAAATTTTACACAATAATAAATTCTGACCAACACAAAACTCAATCGTGAAGGTTGATCGTCTTACTCAATTTCTTCTATCGTTTATGCTCTCTGCCAATCGTGTAGTAAATTTCTTCTATCGTCTAAATTCTATCGTGTACTCTCCTTTGTGTACACTTCAACCCAGCATCTACTTTGTATCGTGTACTTTCTATCGTCTACACGATCAACCCAATTGTGGAGTCTCCTACCCATCGTCTACACGCTTTCCTCTATTGTGTAGACGCTTGTCTTATCATTCACCTTTTTCCCAACGATCGTCTAGATATTTGACCACAATCGTCTAGCCTTTTTCTCAACGACCGTCTAGCCTTTTCCCCGACGATTGTTTAGCCTTCACCTCTCAACGATCATTTAGTCTTTGACAACGATCGTTTAGCTGCCCTTTCTTCTTCCTCCTTATAAATTGAACTCATTAATTTCTTTCCTTTATTTTTATAATGTTTATACTACTTACACATGTCTAGTGGAATATCTTATGTATTTTCAGGTAAAGATTAAAATTTAAAATTTTGCTTCATAATTGTAACAAATAAGCTAAATGAGATGATGTGAAATTTTTTGACATAAAACAATGAATTGAATAGCCTACATATGACTTAATCAACATCTTGATTAAGTCATATGTACAAATAAACATAAAAATGGAGACTAGACAAATTTAATCATAATTATAATGGGTAGGTTACATTTCATATGTACGACTTTTCAGTTAGCATTTTGTTTTAAAATTGCAAAATGTTTTCTAATTTTAAAAAGAAATTTGCAAACAGGTCCTTTTAATAATTTAAATAACCCCCAAAAGTGGACCAAGCTCGATGTGTAGTTGGTCAGCAAGTTTTAGCCACAAACCTTTTGTTCTCATTGTATTGTATATATATACACAA
Source organism: Benincasa hispida (assembly GCF_027475165.1). Taxonomy (NCBI): domain Eukaryota; kingdom Viridiplantae; phylum Streptophyta; class Magnoliopsida; order Cucurbitales; family Cucurbitaceae; genus Benincasa; species Benincasa hispida. The sequence goes on along the minus strand of NC_143479.1, from coordinate 23,870,333 downwards.
TCCATTGAGGCCCTCATGAGCCATATTCTTTACGTTTTCCACAGAAACAATAATGAGAATCGGGATAGTTTTTCTGGTGACGGTGGTGGCGACCACCGTGCGTCATGCGGCGGAGGCGATCGAGATTCATGTCGGAGGTGACGGTGGTTGGCTACGTCCTTCTAGCCCGGACTTCTATTCCTTGTGGGCTGCGGGTCTAAATTTTACCGTCGGAGATGTCCTAGGTTAGAAACCTTTATTTATACCGTTGAACTAAAAAAAATCATTTTCATCTTTATTATAATTTTGCTTTTTACTAAATATGTTATAATTGGTTAAGATCAAGATACAAACATTAAATAATAATATTATGTAAGTAATATATAGATGACATGACATCAATATTTACTATCTCAAAAATTTATGATTTAATCTCTCTCTAACTGTGGAACTAAAAAAAAATATATAACAAAATAATAGTAATAATGGCCTAAATAACTGTTCTTTTTCATTTTCTTAAAAATTCGAATAACAGATTTATAATAGGTAGAAAATTTTTTCCTTTCTTTTTAGTTTGAACAACTTAAAATTAATTATGATATACTCCAATTGACACATACCATAAACTTAATAAACTAGAGGCTAAATTATATAAATAATAATAATTACAACAACATTCAATTTTGTTATATTAAATTACTCTTACACTTTTAAAAGTTACAGTACTCTTCTTGGCACGTTTTCAAAAGTAACCTCCAGTTAAAATTAATAATGATTAGGTGTAGTTTCATGTTTTTTTTTTTATTATAAAAAATATTTTATTAAAAACTATTACAAAAAAACAAAAGTGTCATATATCATATTTCTATTGAGTGTTGCTCAGGCTTGTCCGACTCATTTTTTTTTTTCCGAGTAAAATTGTTTAGAATTAATTTGGACAAATACTAAAACTTACCATCACTGTATTAATGGTAAGTTGTAGTATATGATGATTCAAATTTCTGGTTCAGGTCACTGCCATACTTAGTATAAATTACAGTCTAAAATTGTAAAGAATTTATAGTTTAATGTTTGTTTTTGTTATGGCTGCAGTATTCAGCTTTCAGACGGGAGCTCACAATGTAGCCGGAGTGACAAAAGACGGTTACGACAACTGCAATACCAGCAATCCTAAATTCTTAAACACTACGTCTCCTTTTTCCTTCACTCTCGAAACACTCGACGATTTCTATTTCATCTGCACCGTCCCCGGCCACTGCTCCGCCGGCCAGAAATTGGCCATCACCAACGTCCAACAATCGCCGCCACCTGGCTCGTCCCCCCCTGATTCTCCACCCGTTTCGGGTGAAATGCCACCGCCGGTTGTTACTGCTCCGCCGCCGCCAAACTCGGTCACCAGAACTATGGCCTCCATATTCACTGTTGCCTTGGTCTCCATTGCTGTCACGTTAATAATATATTAATCACTCATTCCTTTCCTTTTCTTTTTAGTATTATTATTAATAATGTTAGGTAATTACATGTTTGTTGGCTTATTGGAAAAGAGTTGATGGGATTCTATCAACGGCACTATTTTCAGTATTCTATTGAGATTTTTATTTATATTTCATTGTTGTCTGCTTTTGCTTATGTCGTTTGAATAAAATTATCCAACTCTTTAGACTCTTTAAAAATAAAAACTATAATGGATCAAAGGTTTAGAAAAACATTATTGGAAAAAAAATTGTAAAAGTTCTTTAAATTTATATTTAATGGTTATTAACGGCCATCTTGGTGAGTAAAATGTAAGTTTATAGATGTGTTTAAATTTTAGAAATCGAGAAGGAAAAAGTAGAAAATTTATTGGAATTCTAAAAAATTGGTAGACAATCCCAAAACAAAAATTTGAAAACAAAAGATGCAATGAAAATAAAGTTATTCATATTTTCAAGTATTAATTGTTCAGTAGTAAATTGAAGAATTTGATTCTAATTTAAACAATTATTTTAAATGCTGTATTTAATAAATCATAAAATTATTTGTAGTTACTCATTAAATTTTAGGTTAAATATAACCTATTATTATTTAGTTTGTGAACTATAATTTTTTTATAAGTATTATTTTGTGAGATTATATAATTTATAATAAATTATATAATATACATTTTAATTTTAAAAAAACAAACTGAGTTTATAACTTTGAATACTATGTTTCTAAACATTTTTATCTTTTCTAGGGTAATTCTACATTTCAAAATTTAAAATTCAAAATCTAGATTATTACACTAACAACATGTTTGAATTCGAAACTAGTTGTCATACACCATCCTAAACTACCATATTAAACTTAGGATGAGATGTGATAACAATAAACCCCTACTGAATACTATACATACGGTCAAATTTACATGGCTAGAAACATGACATATTATGTGGACCTTGAAAAATAGAGAGAACAAATAGTTTTTTTTTTTTTATTCATCAAAGTTAACCAAGACATATACACTAATGAAGTTTATATAGGTAGGGTAAATAAAGAGAGACAAGTAAAAGACTAATATACCGTTATAATAATATACATTAACATCCCCACAAACTCCTGATGCTACAACAATAAGCATATAGAGTTTGTCAAACAAAAAAAAAAAAAAAAAAAAAGAAACGCAAAGTGGAGTGAGCCTTAGTAAACATATCAACAATCTGCAAAGAAGAGGGAACAAACGACAATGAAATGGTACCAAGTTGAAGATGATGTTGAGTGACATGAAAATCAATCTAAATATGCTTGGTTCTCTCATAAAAACCTGAATTACGTACTATCTGATAACACTCTGATTGTCACAATATAATGGAGTAAGATGACAAATATAAACACCCATATTTGCAAGCAAACCAACGTAGCCAAATAATTTCACAATTAGTCAAGGCCATGGCACTATACTCGGCTTCTATAGAAGAACGAGAAATAATACTTTGTTTCTTACTCTTCCACGAAATAAGAGAATCACAAGAAAAACACAGAATCTAATGGTTGACTTGTGATTTGTAAGATCACCAGCCCTCCGCATCAGAGTAAGCTCGTAATTTTCAAGATTATGTGGAAGGAAACAAAATACTCTAAACTGAGTGCCTTGAAGATACCTAAGAATACGAAGAACAACAACCCAATTAACTTTAATAGGAGCAGTGACAAATTGACTAACCACGTGAACAGCAAGCACAATATCTGGACGAGTCACAATGAGATAAACCAACCTCCCAACAACACGAGTTGGAATCAAACGAAGGAAGTCCATGTAATGGAGAGTATCGAGCATTGGTCTTAAGAGGAGTATCCACAATTTCATTGTCAGTGAGATGAGCATGCTCAAACAAATCACCAATATACTTTGACTGAGATAAGAGACAACTTTTTGAGGAACATGCGACCTCAATGCCCAGAAAGTAACGTAGTGCCCCCAAATATTTCATGACAAAAAAAATGAGATAACTCCGATTTCAAATATTCTATTCCAACACAATCATCACCAGTAATAATCATGTCATCAATATACAATGATAATAAGTTATGACCTGCATCTGTACGCTTGATAAATAAGGTAGATTCATAATGACCAGGAATGAAACCAGGCAAAGTAATTACCATAGGGAACTTTTCAAACCAAGCACAAGGTGCTTGTTTGAGACCATAAAGTGTTTTACAAAGCCTAAAAACTTCACTGTGTTGGTGGATAACATCGGGAAGGGACATCATATAAACTTCTTCACAAAAATCACCATTCAAAAAAGCATTATTGACATTCATCATAGATATTCTCCATTGAAAATTGAAGCCACTACGATAATAGTGTGAACAGTTGTCATTTTTGCAATAGGAGCAAAGGTTTCTTCATAATCTATACCATACTCTTAGGAGTAGCCTTTGAAACATTCGAGCATTGTATTGTTCAATGGATCCATCATATTTAGTTCTAATCTTGTAAACCCAACGAGAACCGATGGGGCATTTTCCAGATGACAATGATACTAAATCCCATGTATGAGTTTGATGTAGAGCAGTAAGTTCCTCAGCCAAAGCATCTTGCCAAAGGGGATCACAAACAACTTCTCTAAAGGATGAAGATTTAGAGAAACGATGAATAGAAGCAATAAAAGAGGTAAAGGAACAAGAATAAGAAGAATAAAAAAAGTTTGGTAGTTTAGTAGATATATGAACACAAGCGGACTGACGCAGTGGAGGATCATTTACAACCTCAACAAGGTGATTGTGTGGCCAACGAAGAAGAGTGAGAATTGGATGTCTCAACAACCAAAGTATCATATTGTATCATGTTATCAGTAGAAGCAACTAGAACTAAAGATGAATTTGTTTCAGTGTTAATATCAAAATGATCAATGAGAATAAAATCTAACTTTGTCATACGATGAAAACTAGTAGGAATAGAGAAGAAAGAAATTTGCTCTAAAATACAACATGACAAGAAAAATACATTTTTGACTATTCAGATCAAAACAACGATATCCCTTTCGACCAACACCATAGCCTAAAAAAACACATAAGCCAGATCGAAAAGACAATCTTTGTGCTCACATTTAGGTCGAAGAACAAAACAAGTGCAACAAAAAATGCATAATGAGTAATAATCTGGCACATATCCATATAGTTTTTCAAAAGGGGATAAGCCTGAGTTGTGCGAGGTTGGAATTCTATTAATCACATGAGTGGCAATAAGAATTGCTTCCCACAAAAAAAAACACTAAGAACATCAGCTGGCAACTAAAATGAACGAGTTGTTTCAACCAGATGGCGATGTTTCCTTTCAACAATGTCATTTTGTTTAGGAGTATCAGTACAGAAGGTCTGATGTATAGTCCCATCCGAAGTAAGTAAACGAGAAAAATTTTTAGGTGTGTATTCACCGTCTAAATCACTATGAAAGCACTTTATGACAACTAAATGTTGAGTTTTCACAAAAGCTCTAAAACTGTTGAAAATTTTAAGATACTCAGACCCTCTTCTTTCTCACTTCTCTCTTCAAAACTGTTCGTTGAATTCGTGATGCGAGCTTAGGAGTGTATTGTATAAGGTAATTGAAAAAATAAGTGCAAATGTGAATTATGCGTTGATGCGTTAGTGATGTGTAAAGGGACGCGTGACACTCCTCTATATGCGTTCAAATTTTTCTGAATCAGATCCAAGTATAAATCCAACTTAGGTTCTTGGTAAGTCCAGGGTCAAACTCAAGGATTCAGATTAAAGCTAACGCAGAGCTTGCATTGTAGTTGATGTAGAATTATCCTAAGTGAATGTGAAATGAGTTATTTACTGTGTGCGTGCAAGAAGTTACAAAAAGGGTCAAGTAGAAAATAGGGGGTCGTGTGAAAATGGAGTTTAGTGCAGGGGATATGCGTCGATCTAAGTGAGATGTACAAGTACAAGAATATGATGCGGATGAAATGACTTGCTTATCTCCATTTATGCGTTACATTTATGCTTACTTTCTATTCAACATTTCTCAATGCGAATGTCATACAATTCTCTATCTCTAGGATGTATGCGTTAGTCACAGAATGCAATAAAACACTAGTGCGTCTATCTCTAGATGTACCAAGCGTTTCTAACTTAATGCTTGCTTGTTTATTCTCTCGAATAATTCATACTAAAGTAGCTTTTACCAAGTGATTCAGTTGGCTTAAGCGTTTAGAAATGGATTTTGCATGAAGTTATAGATGCATCTAACGTAAAGCAAGAAATAAACAGTGGCGAAGTGAAGTAGATCAAATATGTAAATTCATAAAGAAACTGATTGTCTTTACAAGATTAATACTCAATCAAATGAGATGAAGAATATTATAATTCAGATGAAAATAAAGGAGTTAAGCAGTAGAGTACAATCTCTTGTCCTCTTTGGCTCAATTCGAATTCGTGTACAACTAACTTGTAGAAGAAATGGAAGAAAATTCTCTCTCAAGCTCAATTTTCTCTACTCCTTGATCGACGATGGGGGTGGTTCTCTTCCTTTTTGTGTTCTTCTTATCACAACAACACAACTCTAAGTCTCTAAATTTCAGAATTATATAATTTGAGCTAAGATCCTCTCATCTAGTGGGATTTCTTCTATTTATAGGTGTCGTTCTTCACCAACTTGATGATGGGGCAGCATTAAATTCCATACCTTGGTCAGCCGCCTGACACTCAGATACTTTTCAGACGCCGCCAGCTGTAGATGCCCATACTTACAAGTGGTGATTTGACACAAACAACCTAAATCAATGAATCTTTCTTGCATTGGAACCCCTCTGACGCATGCCTATACGTTGACGTTGCCTGTGACACTTAGAATCTTTGTTGAAATCCTGCAATATTATGCGTTAACGCCGCAGTAGTTTAGTAATAAACACTATTTTGCATGAGTTTGATAGTGTTTGAGTAATTTCATGAGTTTTCTCTAAGAATGATGAGATTTTATCATTAAAGACCCTAATTGTTCTAACTTTTGAGTCACAATAACTTGTATTTCTACAAGTTATCACAAACCCTTGCCATTCGTCTGTCGATCATAAGTGAAGAGTCTGTCATAGTTTGTCGATTGTGGGTACATGTCTGTTCGCCATGCAGGTCTTTTCGTTGTGCAGATCTGGCCTCCGTGTGCAGATCTAGCCTTCGTTCATCGATCCGCCTCTATTTTTCGTCGATCGTGCAGATCGTTTAGATCCGCCTCCGTTCATCAATATTTGCCTATGTTTTTCTCCCCCTCATTCTCTTCTTTTTGTGATTTTTTCCCACGTTTTCTATACTTTGTTCCGAATGAGCCATTTAGGGTTCAAATCGGTGGTGTTTCATAGCGACGTCCGTCTTGGGGAACTTGATGCTATTCCGGCCACGGACCAGAAATTTCAGTTTCCCAACAACGAAATTAGAATCCACCGTATATCGCTGCCTAGTGAGAGATGTCCTCCTCTTTTAGTTCTTCAAACAATTTCTTTATTTTCTCTTAGGTGTAAGATACAATCTTCCTTGCCTGTTGAACAACCGCACTTGATCCAGCTTCACAACTCATGTTTCCACGAATTGAAGGTTTTACTCATTTTCTTGATTCTTTTCTTCTAAAATGTTTTTATTTTTTATTTTTTAGAGGAAATGCATGTGGGTTTGTGCATGTTTGGTATGGATACTAATTTTCAGCTCTGTTAATTCTTTTAATGATGAAAATATTCACTGTAAATTTGGAGTGAAGTAGACATATAAAAGTGTATAGACTCAAACTTAAGTGACTCACCAGCTTATAATTTGGACTATGGAGTTTGGGCAATTTCAATCTCAAACTTGGTATATACGCTGGGGATTCATAAGATTTCTACGCTTAATATATACATGCGTGGATGTGTGTATATATCTATGAGTGTGCTTCAATTTTTCGAGTTTCAGATTGATATTGTTTTGTTACTATGTATTGAAAGAGTTGAGCAATGATTATTAAGGTTTATTATTCTCTCTTCAGAGACAAGTCTTTAGCATGTTAGAGGACATTGATTTTTGAGTTTGAATAGTAATATACATATGCATAAAGTTTTGACAGTTTTGACTGAACACTTTATATTGGCAGCTTTATTGTGTCATTTTCGAATAATGCCCCCGACCCTAAAAGGGATAGTGCTTCTGTCCAAGAATTCTTTGCCAAGATGGAAGGAGCTTTTAGAGTTCATCCACTTTGGTCTGGTTGCTCAGAAGAAGAGCTGGAAAGTGCTGGTGAAGTAAGTTCACTACTTTTGAGCATGTTTACATCTTTCTATTTGATAATGATCTATTTATCACCTCAATATTGAGGATGAGGCATCGTGGAGTGGGTTACTTGCTGAAAATCTTACTAAAATGAAAATGGAAACCATCCTATAATTAGACTGATGGACAAGAATATTGTTCTTACTCACATCAATCCAGAGGTTGACTTTAATTCTGATGCTATTTATTTACTGGTGTTGGGCCAATAAGTTTTATTTATAATTAGGCTGTCTTGCATCTACCATAACATGATGTATATTGAAACTCTCTTTGTAGGTTGGTTTTGGAATTCAAAAGAACGTTGTTTGGTTATCCATTATGTTATTTCCCTCACCTCCATGATCTATTGATTCAAAAGAAGGTAATTTGGTTATCTATTATGCCATCAACAAAATAGTTTATATTCATTCTATTGGATATTTAGTGTTAATAGAACCATTTGCTTTTCTGCTTGAATGTCCCTTCGTTAAGAGTGTGTGCTTGTGATATGACATGTTTTTGGATGTTTGAACAAGTGGAAGAAGAAAGAGGCAAAATGAGTATTTGGGTTTGTTTACTTCAAAATTTTGTTCTAGTTTAGTACTTCAGACATTCTTCACGTAGGGTAGTATAGGGATTTGTGGAGTCATTTCATAATTTTTGAGAAATAGATTTGTGGAACTTAAGCTATTCAAGTCTTGTTCTCTTTATGGTAATAGAATTTTTGTGTCAATGGAGAGGATATATGGTAATGGAATATTTGTGTCAATCCCACACTTCCTCTCATTCATTTTCCAAACTTCTTAATTGTAACATTCTGCAAGGTTTATCTCTCTTTCTTTCTCTCATTTTTACTTTTCTTCTCTTATCTTCTCTTATCATTCATTTAGCTTACTGTTTAGTATTTACTATTCTAATGCTTGTTTGCCTCTCCTTTCTTATGCTAACTACTTATGTTTGTTGGCTTTTGAAATCACTTTTTTCTGTAGATTTTGTGGTTTATTGTGATATTTGTTTAGATTGATGAAATTTTGAACTTTGCTGAGTTTTTGTTTTTTGGCTTTTCATTTCATTGATAGGAATTGAGTCCATGAATTTGGAGGTATAAGATCGAATGCCCATGTGACAACTTTTGAGATTTGAAGTCAAGTGAGTAATCAGATCTGAGTTTTTATAAATCATTGTTGTTTATGTTGTTTGTTCTATTGAGAGAAGATTGTTGTTTGAATATTGTTGGAAGTGCATTTCTTTAAACAGGTGTTAAAGTATTTTTTTTTTTTTTTTTTTTTTTTTTTTGTATTGTTGTGGTAGTGCTGTCATGCTGCCAAAATTTTTCTAAAATATAAGAGTTATAAAGTTAGTTGTAGGTTAAAATATGGTAATGTTTCTTAGTTTAGCATTGAAATTTGGGATCATTACAATGACTATTGTGTAGCTATGGTAGTTGTTTATGGCTTGAGTTCATTTCTTTTGTTATTTATAAATTGCCTATATTAACGCAACTTATATTTTTTATTTATACACTCTCATATGACATTGCTTGCACAAGTACAAGGAGGTTCTGGATAGAGGTCATAACAAACTCATCCATAGAATTGAGAAAAGAATAGCAAATTTTGCATTCATTCCTTTTGGTAAGTTTGTATATAGTTTTCATACTTTATAATTTTATTTTAGTATGATTCATTTATTTTTAAATTATTCTTGATTTTATATACTTAAGCAAGTCTTCTTTATAGATTTTTTTGGGACGATAGTAATGACACTCCAAAGTAGACAACCAACTCTCTCAATTTTTTGTTAATTTTTTGTATTTGTCGAAAGTTAAGTTGTATATACAAAAGCAATTAAGATTTTATTTTGTGATTTTTGTGATATGTAAGCACCCAACTACTGCTTTGTAAGTATAAATTTTGTTATTTTCTTTGGGAGCTAACTAGTATTCATACTTTGTGAGCAAGACTTAGATTTAAATTTTTGTGTTTGTTGAGATCTTAATATATAAAAACAATTCTTGTTTGTGGACAAATTATTACAATGTCGTTTTTAACTTTTTGACCATTAAAAGTGGATTGGACCATGGCATTAAAAAAAAAGATAATAATTGGAAAAATGGACGATAATTCTGGGTTTTAATGTCGGTTTAAAACTGACATTAAAAGGCTTTAGTGTTGGTTGACAACCGCAATTGAAGATTGTGTTATAAAATATCTTTAATGTCAGTTTCATACCGACATTGAAGGCATTAAAATCGACATTAAAGGCAACCAACATTAAAGACATTTTATAACATGATCTTTTATGTCGATTGTCAACAAACATTAAAGCTTTTAATGTCAGTTTTAAACCGACATTAAAGCCCATAATTTTTGTAGTGTCTTAATTTACTCATGTGGTTATTAGTTGGATTATATCATAAAGGTATTTTTATTGATTAACGCATTCATGGTGTTTGTAAAAATGCCAACAAGAGCATTGTGGGTAGTTTTTTTAAGTAAAGTTGGAAGTTTGGATGTATATTAGAAAATACCTTAAGAACTCTTGTGCATTGGCGATGTTGTAATTATTCAAATATCTTCTTAGTTGTAAGTTGTTACTTCTCAATGAAACTAAGTAGGTTGATTTAATCATTACATGCAAGTCGTTCATTCACAATATATTCTTAATCGCAATTGTTATCAAAAGTTCATTTTACCTCCTATAATTACATCTAATATATTTTTTGGAGAGACAATTGAAAAAGACATTCATCACTGGAAAGAGCACATGAAAATGCACTTTGTGCTAGTTCAACGGAGTCGTGCACATATGCGAGCATGAAACTGAATCATTAAAGTTAAACACAAAACTCTTGGAAGCGAAAAGTTTTCTCAACAAAAGAAGAGTTCCACATCAATTTCAATTTTCTTTTGCATTTTCAATTATTATAATGTTAATTTAGTTCATAATAAATGGTAGATTACAATTTGATTCACTAAATATAAATGAAAAAAGATGAGATAAGAAAAGTAAAAGACATGGTCATCGAGTTCCTTTCTGCATACAAGTGTTGTTTGCCCAGTGAGAGATGTTTCGTATTGTTCTTTCAATTACTGCCATTTACATAATCGTACACGTTTTCTTATATATGTTGTTGGATGTTAACCAACTACGAGTTTGGACCTTGACTTGTTCCTGTTGTTCCCATGGTACTAAACATCTATAAAAAAGCTATCCTTTGTGATAATTTTTTCTTCTCAATTATATTCTCTCATCATACGATGGCTACAAAACTAACTAATTTGAATTTAATTGCTCGTCTTTTCCTCGTTGGGACTCTCCTACAAGTTGTCTACACAGTCAACTAAGATGTTGGTGGTAATTTTGGTTGGAACCTACCATCGAACATAACCTTGTTTTTTGACTGGACTCGTAATAAGACTTTCTTCGTTGAAAATAAGCTAAGTAGGTGCTTGATCATGCCCTATTCTTACTACTTTTTGTTTGGTGAAATTACAACTTCAAGTTAACTTTAGCTTTTAATTTCGTATCTAGGTCTTTAAAAATTTTAAAATTTTTAAAAGTTAATTGCTTTATAATACTATTAGGATATTTATTTGAATTTTATGTTTATTAGATTCATGAATTTTAAAAATAACAAAATTCATGGACTATAATTTTTAATTATATTTTTTTATTAAATTGTACAAAATATCCATTACCTTTGTGGGTAGATTTTTAAAAGTTTGAATTTCACCTCAATGAACTTTGAAAAACCTTAAAGAGAATGATTGTTTTTAAATATAAGAAAATGAGTCAACTTATTTACAAATATAGCTTAATGTTAGTGTCTATTAGGGATAGACACTAAAAGACATCTATCATTGTCTATCACTGACGTGTCTATCAGTGTCTATCACGGATAGACAATGATATTTTGCTATATTTGAAAATATTTCCAGCAATTTTGTGATTTAAAACAATTACCCCTTGGAGAACTCCTTCAAAATAAGATGAAAGTGGCACAATAACTAGTATTAAAAGAATATATGATATCATTTATAACATTAATTATTCACATCAAAATAAGATGATTTTTTTTATCTATTAGTGTTTGGGCCAGCTTACGCGCATCTCAACTAATCTCATGGACAACGCACCTGACCCTTCAACATTTGAGTATCAACTAATAAATGATTTGTAGTCAAAGAAAAAGAACTAATAAATGATTTTAACAATGTGTTGTATTGAGACGAAATAAATGGTAACGGCAAAAAATCTTAATCTTCTATATAATTACAAATAATATCAAATAAGCTTTCTAATTTTTATACATCAACTACAACATCAATTCTCATGCTTAATTTAGCGAAAAGAAGATATTTATTTTAAAGTAATTTTAAAGTTGAAGGGTAGTAAAAATAAAACTTTTTAAAGTTTAAGGATAGATAATTAAAAAACAGTTATAGTTTCTAAATTTTCATAAAAATAACAATTTAATACTTGAAATTTCGTTAGTAATAATTGTTAGCATAATTACTTTATATCTATATTGAATAGATGAACTCTAGGATCAATCATGCCAAATTTTCAAGAATAAATAACATACTAGATTCCATTGAAAAACTAATGATAGCTTCAAGATGATGATAGATGACTATGGTCTTACTCAACCAAAACTTCAAATGCCCTTAGTGGGTCTCTCTCTAGTTGGGACTCAAGAAAGACTAACTGCTTATTGTTTTGGTATATTGGGGACCATAGCCCTAAAATCTCTTTATATACTAGTTCAATTAGGGTTCCCATTAAACCCTAATTAACTAAGAATGAGCTTCTACCCCGTAAGTCCATACTTAATTAGGAATCTAGGGTCATAATTAATTAGATCATATAATAGGGCCCAATCTAATAAAATAACCAAATGTGATAAAATATTAATCCACATACATAGCCCATACTTTAATTACACGTATTATTACTTAAATATGTCTAACAATCTCCCACTTGGGCTATATCTATGTACCTAATGTAATTAAATCACATAAACCTGTAGCACGCATAAAAAGGTTATTTCAATAGTGGAATTCTCCTTTAGTTCAATCTGGTCCATCCTGTATTAGCATGGAATCAAGATGGCTTTTGTTACTACCATTGTAATTAAACCTTGATTTTATTATTGGTTCAATAGTGAAGTCAGGAATTGGAGTCTGAACATCATTTATAACCACATTAGGAAAAGAAACTAATTCCTCTTCAAAGACAACTTTCCTTATGTTATCTTCTCCCCCAAACTCAAGATCCTTAAGGAATCTAGCATTTCTTGTCTCAAACAATGATCTAGAAGTGGGATCATAAAACTTAAAACCCCGAGAGCGCTTAGAATACCCAACAAAAAAGCAACTAATAGTTCTTAAGTCCAATTTTCTTTCGTTAGTCCTGTAAGGCCTAGACTCAGTTGGACTACCCCAGATATGAAGATTCTTAATACTAGGCTTATTTTCTGTCCACGGCTCATAAGGAGTTTTAACTACCATTTTACTAGGTACCCTATTAAGGATATATGTTGCAGTCTCTAGTGCTTCACCCCAGAAGGATTCTGGTAGAAAAGAATGACTAATCATACTTCTTATCATATCCTTAAGTATTCTATTTCGCCTTTTCACCACATCATTCTTGCTGGGTTTTCCGGCATAGTGTATTGCAGGGCGATTCCACATTCCTTTAGGTATTTGGCAAATGGCCCTAGACGTCATTCACCTGATCCATCATATCTATCATAGTATTCACCACCACAATCAGATTTGACAATGTTAATTTTATTTCCAAATTAAAGTTTAACTTCAACTTTGAAAGACTTGAAAACATCCAAAGATTGAGACTTCTCATAACTAAATATAGATACCCATATATTGAATAATCATCTATAAACATAATCAAATATTGTTGTTCATTCTAAGAAGTCGTATGGAATGGACCAAAAATGTCAGTATGTGTTCTAAGATGTCTAAGCATTTGTTGGTATCTAATTTTCTTATGTTTGTCTATTTTGCCTTAATACATTCCACACAAATGTCAAAGTCACTTAAATAAAGGGAATCAATAATTTCATCTGACATAAGTCTTTGAATTCTATGTTTAGAGATGTGACCTAAACGCTTGTGCCATAACATATCGAAACTTATTTAATTTATACTTTGTACCACATAAATTAGATAACGGGATTTTGTTAAATGAAACAAAAGTATCAAGCATATTTATATATTATCAATTAAAGAACAGGTATCAATAAGCTTAGAATCTTGAAAAAGACTAACTTTATTATTTCTAAAAGAACAAAAAAAACCAAAATTGTCCAAACTGGAAATAGAAACTAAATTTTGTCTAAATGATGGTACGACAAGTCTTGTTCAAATCTAAATAACAACAAGTTTTTAAATATAATCTAAAATTCCCAATAGCTTTAACTAAAACTGCTTTGTCATCGCCCACATAGATGAATCTTTTAGCATCACTTGGCGGCCGACTCCAAAGACAACCCTACATTGATTTACTTATGTGAGTAGCAGCACCAGAATCTACCCACCAAGTATCTATGAGTATAGAAGCTAATTAACTTCAGAAAAAACCAAAGTAGGAAGTTTACTCTTCTTTACACACCACTTGGCGTACTTGGAACAATCTTTCTTGAAGTGACCTTCCTTTTCGCAGAAAATACAAAGATTTTCAATAACTTGTTTCTTTCTCTTATTCTGCTGAGATGTCCTTTCTAATATGAAATAAGGAAAATGAAAAGACTTATAAAGGAAAATAACAGAAAATCTCAATGAAGAGCACTATTCATCCATTACATATTTAAAGGAAAAAATAGTGCCACATGTCAACAGTTGATAGAAGAATAAAAAGCAAAAAAGAAAGGCAAAAAAAAAAAAAAAATACACCACAAATATTGGAAGGAATCTTTTATAACAGAAAGGAAAAGTATAGAAATAAAGGAGGAATAGAAATAATAGAAATCATCTTATCATCCCCTCTCAAGCGAACGTGGTGCTGAAGCAACAGAGAGTTTGGCCTTAAGATTGAGAAAACAGGGAGAATAAAGTGTTGGGATTGGTGTCCTAATTCTCCCGGAGTCTCGTTGTTTGTAATTATACACATTGTTTATGAATAAAATAAGCGTTATTTCATTCTGGCATTTACTTAAATCCAATAAAAAAAAAGCTCCATGGTTATTGTATGTAAACTTAAGCATGTATATGAGATATACAAGTGAATCATGTCTTAAGTGATAACCTAAATAGGTCTGTAGTATAAGAATTAAGGTAGGATAACTAATCCTGGTGACACTACAGATACAACCCGTTTTGTAGGGGTTTGCAAGTGTTGTAAGCTACTATATATGGTAGATCCTGGCCATTCATGTGGAGACATGCGAGGGGGTCCTATACAAAGAGTTTGTATAAGACCGAACCACGAGATGACTAGACTCTGTATATAACGCCATTGATACTGGAGACTTACATCTTACCTAAACGACCATAGGTGACATGACCTCAATGCTGATTGTTTTGGAAACTTCTGTCTTTGAGGACGTTCCTTTGATTAGTGTGGGTGAGAGTAGCCAGATTGCTAACTCAACATGCCTACCTTTTTGGGGACTTGTCTGATCTGGGGCTAATTCCAGGGCTTGAACATAGTGGCCACAGCTTCTCTTTGGAAGAGAGGACTCAGTCATAGTAGAACTATGACTTATGTTTATTAGAGGAATCAGTGGTACTTAAGGAGTTAGATGTAACTACGGGGGCATAACGGTTATTGGCCGAGCTGTACTTACAAGCGATCTGTGAAGGATTATCGCACTGTTGATTGGTTAAGAATGACACATAATATATCTGTAGTAAGGAGAGTTTAATTGTTGATCTTTAGGAGTGTCTGGCAGTTAACGAATGGTGGATCCCCTGACTAAAGAGTTTAGTCAGTTATTCACGTACCATTGGAGCTTCGAGCTACAGGTCCATAAGATCCCCTTGGTAGCTCAATGGATTCAAGTTGAGAATTAGTTCTTGGTGTTTATTTGGTTCATTGTCAAATTGACAAGAGGTAATTCGATTACATATGATATGATCGATATGGTGTATGAGATACATTAAGTGGAGGGTTAATGTAAATGAGATTTACATTAAGTGCCATGGAATAGAAAAAAAAAGCTATGGTTTGTATGTTTCATGAGATGAAATATTAAAACTATAGGTTATAAATATAGTATAATAAGTTGGTTACCATTTATGTTTATAATAATATTAATTATTGGATAATTATCTCTTTTTCTTTAATAACCAATTGAGTGAGAGGTTATTGATGGTTTCATGGTAACCGTGAGATAAAAGGAAAAATGTTTTCCTAATTTAAGAGAGATTGGCAAAACGTTGTTTTGAGTTTTATACTCTCGAAAATTATTCACGAGATAATTGTCAAGTAAATCAGATTTACTAAACGACAGCTTGAAGAGACTAGACGATCGTGGAGTGTTCCTACACGATAGACACTCTGTTAGACGATGAGCTAAACGATCGCATAGCTTTTGATAAATGATTTGGCATCAACCTATACGATAGGCTTTATTTTCTCCTACTTGCTCAATCGTTTACACGATTGTCCTCTTTTGGTCTCATCCTCTAACAAAGTCTACACATAGCCCACACTCTAGATTCTCACATTGAGAATACTGAGGTAAACTTTTTGGTGGTGTCATACTCAACCCGACACAGTCGAGGTTTTGTGGAGGACGTTCGTGGTGTTTGGGGTGTTTGTGACCATGGTGATCGATTAGTTTGAGTTCACTGTGATCGTGCAGTGTAACGGTCGTGTTAGACGAACGTTCGTGTGTTGCTTTGTTGCTGTGATCAAGCATTCGTGATCAAGGAACTTGAAGATGAGTCTTCAAAGGTTTGTTAATTCTTTGCCTTGATCGTTTAGAAAAGCATGTCGTAATTTCGATTTATGCATAACCGTATGTTTCCGTTTGTGATTGTAATTTTAATGTTCATATACGATTGAAATTTGGAAAGATCCTTCCGCTACTCATGGAAATGCTCATGTCCGATTTCCTTCAAAAAGCGCCTTGGTCATGATATCAGCAAGTTGGTCATCTGATGACACAAACTTAACAGAGAGTTGACCTCAAGCAATCTTCTCCCTATGAAATGATGATTGATTTCTATGTGTTTTATGTGATTGTGAAGAATGGGATTAGCAGCTTAGTATGTAGCACTAATATTGTCACATAGTGGTAAAGGTGGAGGAAGATTGCAAAAACCAAGTTCCAACAAGATAGATTGAATACATAATATCTCAGCAGCAACATTTGACATTCCCCTGTACTCATACTCGACACTTGAACGTGAAACAACTCTCTGTTTCGATAAACCCCAAGAAACTAAACTCGAACTAAGGAAAACAAAAAATCCACTTGTGCTTCTCCTATCGTCCAAGCAGTTGGACTAATCTGCATCAGTAAAGCAGGTTAAGGCTGAGATAGAGGACTTGGAGAGTATAATACCATGATTCATCGTCCCTTTTAGGTAGCAAAACAGACGTGTAGCAGCTTGAAGATGAATCATGGTAGGGGCGTGCATAAACTGACAGAGTTTTCCCACAGATAAGCTGATGTTAGGTCGGTAAGTGTGCAATATTATAAAGCACTAACAAGGCTTTTATATTCAGTAGGATTCTCTAGTTTTTCACCATCAGTAAGAGATAAATGTACACCAAATGTCATGGGGGAGTGAATGGGCTTGCAATTAGACATGCTTGCCTAAGCCAACAAATCATTAATATACCAAGCTTGAGACAAATGCATTATAGACTGATTTCGTAAAACTTGAATACCAAGAAAGAAGGACAAATCACCAAGATCTTTAGGAGAAAATTCAGTATTCAAACATGATATAAACTGCTGAATAAGCACATAACTATTGCCAGTAACATTGATGTCATCGAAAGAGTTGTAGTCACTACTTGAATGCTCTCCCCATTCGAAGTTTATGAGCTTGACGCCATAAAAAAATGAAGAAGAAACCTTATAGCTCTGATACCATAATATGAAAAAAGGAAAACAAAAAGACTTAACCTGGATATTAGATTCAAGCATTGTTAGCCATATTTGTACTTTTCTTCAGGAAACTAGTTCTTAGACTCATCTTTCAGAGAATGAAATGACTTTCAAGGTGGAAACGGGTGAAGTCATTTCAGCAGAAGAAGTGGGAGACGTCAACTTATGTTAAGAAGACTCTTACATCTTGCTTGAAAATGCATACTATGTACCCATAATGAAAAGTAACTTGATATCCGTTTATCATTTAGTAGAAAATATGTATAAAGTAACATTTGAAATCAATGAAATGTTCATTAGTTCAAGAGGTGTTCATATTTGTTCAGCTAGACTTAAAAATAACTTGTATATGTTAAACCCAACTAAAGTAAAAGTCATTTTAAATATAGAGATATTTAAAATGGTAGAAACTGAAAATAAAAGACGAAAAATTTCTCCTAATACCCATCTTTGGCACTTAATACTTAGTCACATAAATCTAAAAAGGATTGATAGATTGGTTAAAAAAAAGTCATCTAAATCAGTTAGAAGACAGTTCATTACCTCTATGTGAATCATGTCTTGAAGATAAAATGACCAAAAGATCTTATACAGGAAAAGGTCTTAGAGCCAAAGAACCTCTAGAACTCATCCATTCAAACATTTGTGGTCCAATGAATGTGATAGCTCGAGGAGGATATGAATATTTCATCGGTTTTGTTGATGATTATTCGAGACATGACTATATTTACTTAATGAGTCATAAGTCTGCAACTCTTGAAAAGTTCAAAGAATTTAAAACAGAAGTTGAAAACTTATTAGGTCAATAAATCAAGATGGTGAATATATGGATTTACAATTTCAAAACTATCTAACAAACCATGGAATTCAATCCCAACTCATAGCACTTGGAACACCACAAAAAAATGGTGTTGCAGAAAGAAGAAATCGAACCTTGTTGGACATGGTTCGTTCAATGATGAGCTATGCTCAGTTACCTCAATCCTTTTAGGGTATGTAGTATAGACTATTGTATTCATTTTGAACATGGCTCCCTAAACAATTGTTTCAGAAACATCATATGAGTTATGGAGGGGACGTAAAGGTAGTTTATGTCACTTAAGAATCTGGGGATTCCTGACAAACATGTTGGTGAAAAACCATAAGAAGTTGGAACGACGTTCAAAATTATGCCTATTTGTAGGAAACCTTAAAGAAACAAAAGGTGGATTGTTTTATGATCATCAAGAAGATAAAGTATTTGTATCGAAAAATACTACATTATTAAAAGAAGATCATATTAGGAATCATCAACCTTGCAGTAAACTAGTATTGAGTGAAATAACCAAAGAAAATACAGATAAATCAACAAAAGTTGTTGATCAAGCTAGTCCATCAACAACAATTGTTGCTCCATCAAGAGTTGGTAATGCCTCAACGTAGTGGAAGGGTTGTTCATCAGCTTGAATGCTACATGGGTTTAATAGAAACTCAAATCATCATACCTGATGATGGCCTAGAGCATCCATTGACCTTTAAATAGGAAATGGACGATGTTGATAGGGAATAATGGATAAAAGCCATGGACCTAGAAATGGAGTCAATGTACTTCAATTTTGTCTGAGAACTTGTAGATCAACTAGAGGGGTTTACCCAAAGAGAGGGGGTAGACTATGAAGAAACCTTCCCTCCTATTACCATGATAAAATCTATAAGAATACATTTGTCCATTTCCACATATTATGATTAAGAAATATGGCAGATGAATGTCAAGAAAGCTTCTTTGAATGGCCATCTTGATGAAAGTATATACATGTCTCAACCAAAAAGGTTCATTGAACAGGGTCAAGAACAAAAAGTTTGCAAGCTTAAAAGATCCATCTATGGATTAAAACAAGCATCTAGATCCTGGAATATAAGATTTGACACTGCAATCAAATCTTATGGATTTGAATAGAATGTTGATGAACCTTGTGTTTACAAGAAGATAGTTAACATAACTGTAGCTTTCTTGGTTCTTTATGTTGATGATATCTTACTCATTGGGAAAGAGACAATTTTCCTTACTGACGTGAAGCGATGGCTTGCATCAAAATTCTAAATGAAAGATTTGGGAGATGCTTAGTACGTTCTTGGGATCCAAATTGTTCGGAATCGCAAGACAAAACGTTGGCATTATCTAAAGCACCTTATATGGACAAAATGTTGTCAAAGTATAATATGCAAAATTCCAAAAAGGGTATGTTACCTTTTAGACATGGAATTCATTTTTCAAAGGAGCAGTGTCCTAAGAAGCCTCAAAAAGTTGAGGAAATGAAAAGAATTCCATATGCATCAGTAGTTGGGAGTTTGATGTACGTTATGTTGTGTACACGTCCTGACATATGTTTGCAGTTGAAATTGTTAGCAGGTTCCAATCTAACCCTGGACACAATCATTGGACTGCTGTTAAGAATATCCTCAAGTATCTATAGAGAACAAGGGACTATATCCTTGTGTATGGGCCTAAGGATTTGATCCTTACTGGATACGCTGATTCTGATTTTTAGACTGATGTAGATTCTAGGAAATTTACTTCAAGATTAGTTTTTACTTTTAACAGAGGAACTATAGTATGAAGAAGCATCAAACAGAGTTGTATTGATGACTTCACGATGGAAGTTGAATATGTAGCTGCATATGTAGCAGCTAAAGAAGTAGTGTGGCTATACAAGTTCCTGACAGATTTGGAAGTGTTCCAAATATGCATCTGCCTATCACCCTGTATTGCAATAATAGTGGAACAGTTGCTAATTCAAAGGAACCGAGAAGCCATAAATGCGGAAAACACATTGAAAGAAAGTACCATCTCATCAAAGAGATAGTACGCCAAGGAGATGTGATAGTCACGAAGATAGCCTCAGAAGATAATCTTGTTGATCCATTTACGAAGGCTCTCTTGGCTAAAATGTTCGAGGGCCACCTGGTCAGACTAGGACTACAAGTTTCATAATCTAGGGCAAGTGGGAAAATTGCAAGCATATATAGATGCCCTAGTTTATTGTATTTTCTCTCTATTTTCTCAACATTGTAAACATATATATTTGAATATATTTCTAACTCACAAGAGTATTAGTCTAAGTGGGAGATTGTTGAGAATGTCCTAAAACTCGCAGTTCGTAAATATTAGAAACATAATTTTTTTTTTATCAATAATCATTCAATAAAATGTTATTGATATTACATTCTATTATAAAAATCCATAAAACAAATCTATGGCTATAATATGAATACTTTAACTTTATGTGGAGACAAAAAAGTGGATCAAAGTTTAATATATAGTCAAAATGGTCTATAAGTATATGGATGGGATTGGGTACCTCATCCTAGTAACACTATTGGATGCAACTTTGTAAACTGATACAAATGACGTGATCCCAAAATCATTCATGTAGAGATATGTGAGTGGAGGCATTCTATGTAAAGCATGTTTGCATAAGACCGGACCTCGAAATAGTCACTTTTCCTTATAACGATCGTTTACTGTTAAATCTGACTATTTCAAATTCGATGACCTAGGGTAACTCGATCTTAATCCTGTGCTAATTATGAACTTTTGTTTATTCGAGATTATCCTTTGATTTGCATAAGTGAAAGTAGTCCAACAACACTGCTCAATAAACCTCCCATTTTAGGGATAAGACCAGATAGATAGTTGGTGACATAGTCTTGTAAGATAGAACTCACTCCTACTCATCTTAGAGCTAGCATATAGGTTGTTATTTTAAGCACTGATTCTTGGTTTTGAACAAAGGGACCCCACCCTCTTATGGCCAAGAGGGATATGGTTTATTAGTTGGACTATAAACCAAATTGTTCAATATAGGTTTAGTGGGAGCTTAAGGAGCAAGATGTATTTACAAGGGTAACATGGTAATTTTGACCTAGTTGTAAATATGAACAAACTGTGAATGATCGACTTACTGATTTTGATTAAAATAGAAAGAAATATATCTAAGTGAGGAGAGTGCAATTATCGAGCTATATAGTGTGTCTCGATAGTTAAGGAATATTTATTTCTTCTCTATTTTTTATTAAAAGCATGTTGTATTTTTTTGTCAAATGCATAAATTTTGTTCTGTTTATTGTAAAATTTTTCATTCTATAAAATTTGGGAAATTTTGGACAATCCGCTTCCAGTGCAGACCCTTCACAGGCATCCTTTATTTTGAACATGTTTTTGGAAGTTAATAGAGCTTTTGAATTCGGCCATGATTGTTTGAGAGCATTTGAGACACTAAAGCAAGTGCTAGTCACAACACATATTCTGATCGTATCTGATTGGTCAAGTCCATTTGAATTGATGTGCGATGAAAGTGGCTATGCGATGGGGACAACCCTAGCGTAGTGAAAGACAGAATTCTTCAGCTGATCGCATATGCAAGCAAAACTTTTGATAGTGCACAGATGAACTATACAACAATCGAGAAGGAGTTACTTTCAATAGTGTTTATAGTTGAGAAATTTAGACCTTATTTGTTGGGATCAAAAGTTATTATCTATACAGATCACTCGGTAATCAAGTATCTAATGACCAAAAAGGATGCAAAGTTGTAGTTGACTAGATGGGTGCTACTGTTGCAAGAGTTCGATACAGAAATTGTTGATCGAAAAGGATTAGAGCAAGGTAGTAGACCACCTATCACAACTTGAGAAAGCCGAATGCGATCAACTACAACCAGAGGTCAACACTTGTTTCCCTGATGAGGCAATATTGAAGATTGATGAAATTTTACCCTGTAACACTAATATTGGCAATTATCTGGTATGCAAGCAATTCCCAGAAGAATACACTTCGCAATAAAAGAAGAAAATGGTACATGAATGTAAATTTTATTATTGGGACGAGCCTCACCTTTACAAGTGAGGCTCAGACCATATTTTCAGACAACGTGCACCCGAGACTGGATATCAACACATCTTATATCAATTCCATGAGTCACCATTCAGTGGGCATTTTGAGGGTCAATATACAACAACTAAGGTACTGCAAAATGGGTATTATTGACCAACATTTTTCAAAGATGCCAGGGAATATGTAATGAGATAAGACAATTGCCAATACACCGGTAATATTTTTGGAAGAAATGAGATGTCATTAAGTGTTATCTTAGAAGTTGAGTTATTTGATGTCTGGAGAATAGACTTCATGGGCTTATTCCTGCCATCCCATTTTGGGGATAAGACCAAATAGATAAATATCTATTTGATGTCTAGAGAATAGACAAATATGAACTTTTGTTTATTTGGGATTATCCTTTGATCTGCATATGTGAGAGTAGTCTGACAGCACTGCTCAATAAGCCTCCCATTTTGGGGATAAGACCAAATAGATAGCTGGAGACATAGTCCTGCAAGATGAAACTCACTCCTACCTTTCTTAGAGTTAGTAGATAGGTTGTTTTCTTAAGCACTGATTCCTGATTTTAAACAAAGGGGCCCTGCCCTTTTATGGTCTAGAGGGATATAGTTTATTAGTTGGACTATAAACCAAATTGTTCAATAGAGGCTCAGTTGGAGCTTAAGGAGAAAGATGTATTTATAGGGGTAAAACAGCAATTATGACCTAATTGTAAATACGAACGACCTGTGAAGGATCGACTTACTGATTATGATTAAAGTGGACAGTAATATATTTACGGTGAGGAGAGTGTAACTATTGAGCTATAGTGGTGTGTCTCGGTAGTTAACGAATATTGATCAAATTTGGTCTCAAGAATTTAGCCAATTAATCTCAAATCGTTGGAGCTCATGATATGTAGGTTCATAAGGTCCTTTTACTAACTCGTAAAATTAAATCTTGGATTAGTGAATTCAATGGATTTGAAATGTTCAAAATCAAAATTAGGGTTTTTAATTTGAAGTGTTCAAATTCAATTTAGGGTTTGAATAATTATATTTGATATAATTAAACGTTTTATTTAATAAAATAAACGTAATCGAATAGATTATAATATTTAAATATTGATTTAAATATTGGATTACATAAATAGGACTCATGTATCAATTAGGTGTTTAATTAATTTAATATTTGATATTAAATTATAATTATTTAAATAAAACTTTTTCATTTTTTAAAATTCAAATTCAGATTTGGTTTTTTTTTTTAAACTATTTTATTTTTTGGTGAAAATTAATGAAATTTGAAATGAAAAAGAAAATTAAATTTGATTTTTAATTCATAATGGATTTCTCCAACATTTTCAAGCTAATTAAGGTGGATTAATCCATTTCTTAACACCTAAGCCCACTAAATCATGTAGCTTGAGGTGTCAAGTTGTTGATTAAGAGAATGCCTGCATGAATTGGATTGATAAATACTCCAAATTCTGAAATTGGAGAGGTTCATGCAAGGTGATTTCCAGATTTCTGCTTTTTTTCTCTGAAACCCTTCTCTTCACCTTCACCTAATTGAGTTTATTTAAAAATTTCATTTCTCAATCCAAGTTAGAGGATAGTAAAGAAGATCATTTTGGTTGTCCTCTATCAATGTGGATATTCAATTCGTGGAAAAAAGCTGGAATTGTCGAGTTTCAACAAAGGTATTGTGTTCTTGAAACCCTCTCCTTTGAAATTAATTTCAATGCATGCTTTTAAACTCAAATTAAGTGTAATAAAAACGCTTATTAATTCTGATTGCTGCCGCATTTTACATGACTTATCTATCAATTAGTATCAGAGCATGATTTAAGCACTTTAACATTAATTTGAATTTGATGGGTGAATTTCTAAGAATGCATGTTTGGTTGGCTATGGTTGAAATTCAAATTTAGCATTAGATTTCTCTTTGATTATGAAGTTTAATTTGTAATTGACTCTGATTTGATGAGTTTATATGTGTGCTTTAGAGTTTTTAATTTTATTAGAGTCAATAGAGATGAAATTAGGTTTTAATTGAAGATTGAAGCAAGCAAGCTCCGTAGCAGAAATCTGGACTGGAATTATTGCCCTCGCAGCATCGCAACGCTGTTCAAAAAGCATCACGACACTATTTGTCTTGGATCTCGAGGCGTTGCACTGATGGATAAAGCATCATGATGTTGTTCATCCCAGCCCAGAAAGACGCATGTGACAGAGCTGGTTCATGGGAAGAAATTGGTTTGACCGATTCGGTGGCCTGTTGACTAGTTCGGCCCGATTAGGTCCGATTTAGCCTCTTTTGGAGCTTTTGAGAGTCGGTCGAGCGGTCCGGGTCCGGTTCAGGTCACTAGATTTATATTGAATCAGTGTTTTACGTTTTTTTTGTAATATTTAGTTCTTATCGCTTGCTGATGCCAAAGTTGAACCATATTGGTGTTGTTTAAATATTTTATGCATGTGATATATGTTATATTTAAATTAAACATGTATGTTTATATAGTATGCCATATAGATTTAAATCCCACCATGCATGTCATGCACAATCATATGTTATAAGTTAGTTATAATATATAGTATGCATGATTAGGATTTCTAAAGTTTATTACAAGTGTTATATTAAAGTTTGAATGCCTTTGATAAATGTTATAGATGGAAAGCATGTCTATTATTTTATAAGTTGTTATAAAATTGAATTAGACATTAAAATCCATAACAAAGATAAACCGCATGCTCATTTAGGTTAACAACGTATTTTAATAGTTAAAATAGGTCATTATCTTATAAAATATGGTTAAAAACTCAACCAGTATATAATCATATCTAAGGTTGGAGGTATTTAAGTTAACGGTCTACAGAACACCTCCTACCTAGGGATTATGGCCGAATAATTGAGCGTTGTTAACTTGTTTTATGAGTTTGCATGAGTGGTGTGAGGTTTTAAAACTGGTTTTTCACCTAGACATCATAGGTTAAAATTCAAATATAAACGTTATACTTGGATTAACCACATAGACTTAGGTTGTTTAAATTAGCCGGAATTTACCTAAGTAGAAGGAAACCTAAACACTTAGAACACTTCATTGGGAGATTAATAATATATACAATATATCTTTTTTTAGCTCTCACGTCCCCAAGAGTTCACACTGTGAGATCCATGCTCGGCTTCGTATCACTTTTACCGCGACTGCTCCATTTGAAAAGTGTTTGCATGGGTTAGTATGAAGGTGAATGGGGGAAGTAGTTCATAGTAAGTGGGTGAAAGAAATGTTCATAGTAGATTTCCACTCAATCAATCTTGGATTTTTCCACTAACTTGGTCAAATGGTCAAAGTTTGAGTCTCAAAGTCTATAGTCAACCTTTTGTCTTTTTTACTCTCAATGTCTATAGTCAGCATTTTGACCTAGTCAACAATTTTGACTTTCAATCCAATTTTGACCTCTTTAATTTAAAATTTAATTTAAACAATTAATTTTAAGTTAAACGATTAATTTAAAATCACACTAATCTCGATCAATCTTGATTGACTGATTTTGAATCCATATTTAGAAAATTATGATATTCAAATCTTATTTAAATATCTTTTTCATTCTCTGTATGTTTAATTAATAATTAAACATTAGGTTAAATATATCGGATATATTTAACACTTTACTCTAAAAATTGAAATCAAAAACTTCGAACTCGTTCACACTGTTCTAAGGTTTAGTCTGATATGAGCTAGTAGAAGGACTTTAAAGACCTACAGATTATGGGCTCCAATGATCCAAGATTGACTGGCTAAACTTTTTAACCCAATTAACCAACATTCATTAACTATCAAATCATTCCACAAAAGTTTTATAGTTGTACTTTTCTCACTGTAAATATATTTCTGTCCACTCGATATAACCATAATCAGTAAGTCAACCCTTCACAGGTTGTTCGTAATAACGGCTGGTTCAAAAGCTATTTTATCCCGAAGATTACATCTTACTCTTTAAGTGGCACTGATCCTCTAATGAATAATTGGTTTATGATCCAATCACCAAATTGAGTCCCTCTCGGACCAATGAGAAGGTGAGGCTCCTTGTTCAAGACCCGAAGTCAACACCTAAGGGAACAACCTCTCTACTATCCCCAAAGGCGGATAAGAGTGAATTCCGTCTTGCACCTAGTGTTCCCTATCTACCCAGTCTTACCCCTGAAATGGGAGGCTTATTGAACCGACGCTGTTGAACCAAAATGTGAACTATGCATCAGTAAAAGTGTCAAACATGTGACTGTGCTCGATATGTTTTTCACGCTTATGGCTTCTTGGTTCTTTGGAATTTGCAATTGTTCCACTATTATCACAATAGAGGGTGATCGGCAGGTGCATATTTGGAACCAATTCCAAATTGGTCAAGAACTTTCTAAGTCATACTGCCTCTTTGGTTGCCTCACATGCAGCTACATACTCCACTTCCATGGTGAAGTTATCAATACAATTTTGCTTGATACTCCTCCATACTATAGCTCCTCCATTCAGAGTGAATACTGAACCCGAAGATGATTTCCTTGAATCCACATCAGTCTGAAAATCAAAATCAATGTATCCTGTAAGGATCAAATTCTTAGCACCATACACGAGTATATAGTCTCTCGTTCTCCGAAGATACTTGAGAATGTTCTTAACGGTAGTCCAATGATCATATCCAGGATTAAATTGATATCTACTGACTATTCCAACTACATAGCATATGTCAAAGCGTGTATACAATATGACATACATCAAATTTTCAACTGATGATACATAAGGAATTCGTTTCATAACCTCAACTTTTTTAGATGTCTTAGGGCATTATTCCTTAAACAAATGAATTTCATGCTGAAAGGTGACATATCTCTCTTGGAATCTTGCGTTTTATATCTATACAACATCTTGCCTATATAATATACCTAAGATAACGCTAGTGTTTTGTTCTTGCGATTCCAAACTATTTGGATTTGAAGAACATACTATGCATCTCCCAAATTCTTCATTTGGAATTGTAATGTCAGCCATCTCTTAACGTCAGCGAGGAATTTTACTTCATTTTCAATGAGTAGATTATCATCAACATATAAAACCGGAAAAGCTATAATCTTTTTCTAACAAATTACCTTAAATGATACATCGACTTCTTTTCCACATAAAATATTTCTAATACTATTTAATAATACTACTCTTATTCATAATTTAATACGTCATTAAATGAGATATTAATTAATTTTATGAACCTCATATTATTCTCAAATGATGTTGTTTTGAAAAGGCAATATATTGAAAATTTTCCCTCTTTTATGAACATCGATTGGAATTTTCTGTCCAATCAAAAACACAAGTTCTACACATTGTCCTAACCCATGCCATTTACTATCGACCTAACAAATTCTTTTACAAAAAGATTTTTTTTAAGAAATTTAGAAAAATCCTAAAAAAATTTATATTTCAGAGAAAAAGTTTTCAAAAGTACAAATCCTTTAATAAAATAATATATTGTTTTAAGGATATATTAATATGGAAGTAATATGGACTATGATGCAATATAAATTTTTTCCATTAACCTTTGTTTCCAATGACCCACCTGTCTCATTATTATCGTTATTATTATCATTATTATTATTATTATTATTATTATTATTATTATTATGTTCTAACGTTATATACAGAGATGTGGTTTGAAAATTTCTAACCATTTATTTAAAATTATAACGTCTTTTAACTCATTAACATCTCAGTATCCAATTTAAGTCGGAGAAAATATTTTCGTACAAAATAACTGAATGCTCCTTCTGAATGATTTTTATGTTCCTTAAGATTTAAGTTCTTATAGTTTTGTTGCCTCTTTTTTTCTAATAGTTTCTTTAAAAACTAAATTAATATTTTAAATGGTGAGTAATAATTTCGTTTTTAGTTTTTAAAATTTATGTTCTCAATTATTTAATTGTGATTTTCATTTTCTTTTTTAAAAAACACTTGAAGTTAAAGTCGAATTTTAAAGATAAGATATTTAAAAATTGTTTTTTTTAGTTTTTAGAACTTGACTTTCACAAGATGGTAAATAAATTGTATTATAGTTTTTCTTTTTCATTTCATTTTTTTTTTTTTAAGAAAAGGAACACAAGAGATGTGGTTTATGCAACATTGAAACTAAAATAAAATAAAATATTACTAAAAAAACAACAAAAATATTATATATATAATTTCAGATTGACAAAAGTTACAAATATCTATATTCTTGACTTCATTCATTCACTCAACAAATAATTCAAACACAAACAAAAGGATGCTTGATCAACAACCAACTTGGTCTTCTTTTATATGGACTTGTTATCAAACACTTCTTAATAAAATCTCTTCCTTCCTTCGATATATCATTTATAATTTGTATCGCTTCTTCGTTATTACGAGGAGACTTTCCTGTCAACATCTCCAATACCACGCATCCAAGTGCCCAAATATCAGCAGGCCAACCTAAATAACCATCACTAGCCAACTCCGGAGATATGTACGGTCCCGAACCCCTAATTTCTTCCTCACATAATACCTCAGCAGTGAGCTTCCTAGCCCATCCAAAACTTGCTAACTTGGCTCCAGTGGGTGACATTAAAATATTTCTTGATTTTATGTCACCGTGAATATACCGACCATTACAATGCATGTAACAAACTCCATATACAATATCTCTTGTATACCGACGAACTTCATGTTCCGGCAACCCATTAGGCCCAAATTTGAGAATGTGATCACGCAAGCTAGAGCCATAACAATACTCGAATAAGACATTATAAACCTTTTCACCTGATTTGGTTATTGTTATTTCATCTCCATAACAACGCACTAGATTAGTAAATGATCCTAGATTGTTCAGCACTTCCTTCTCATGTTGGAGTGAAGAAGATGATTCCATTAAACAAGATTTGACCATGAACTCTGTAGGAAGATTTGAATTCGGGTTGGTGGGTGCTCTGTTTCTGGCCAAGAAAATAAGGCTAGATCCTGTTTTGCGAAAGAGATGATCACCGGTCCAAATTGAACCATGATATTCTTCGATAGCAAAATCTTTACCAAATTTTTCTGAATTATGCTTGACGTTATCATTCCAATTGTTGGTTCGCAACGATTTCTTTGCGCACTTCACAATGCCTCTCTTTGTTTTCAAGAATTCATGCAAGTTAACAAAGTTGTGGCTTCGTTGGTTCACTTGTGAAACAACACAGGACTTTGTCATAGTTTAAATCTGCCAAAATTTAGATCAAAATTAGAAATTTGAAGAAACGCAATTAACCTAACCTGTTTATGAGGGAAAAAACAGGGCAAAATTTAAACTAACCTGCAAAAGAAATCGACCTGGATTCTCCTTGCCGGTGCGACAAAGGGGCGGCGGCCGGTGATCGGCGGAGATGGTGAGTGAAAAAGAGGAGGCAGGCGAAAATCGACGGTGAAGCAGAGAAATTAGAGGCAAAGAGCGGCGGCTCCGGCTGAGAGAAAAAGGAAGGTGAGATGGTTAAATATAATAATATTGAATTGGATTTTTTCGCAAGAAATTTCCATATCTAATCACTTTTCTATTTGGTCTTTTTTTATTTGCTTTTCTTAAATAATTCTAGTGGATTCTTTTTCCTTATTTGAATCTGTATTAAGCTCTTGTTGATGATATATCACATATATTTAAATAGATTTATGCTATTATTTGATTGATTTATTATTATTTTTAAAATAAAGTCTAACGTTAATTGATTTTAAGATTAAGTTTGCTATTATTTATTAGTATAAGCAGTAATTCGGATGAATGATAACAATAATTACTTAGAATTACAATTCAAATTTCAAAATAAGTTTAAATTATATAATTGTGGTTTTGGAATTTTATTTTAGAGTGTATTTAATTGTTATATTTTTAAAAAGAAAATTACTTGACTTATAATTCAAAAGATCCTGATAGGTATTTAAGTTTGTAACGTTTAACATCATTATAAAATATTAAAATGCTTGAAAACGCATCTAGATATTTCATGCTCTTTAATTAATATGATACGTGCACATCATTTTTGAATTTTTCCAATATAGAAAGCAAGTAGATAGCATTGAGAATTTGTACTTAGATATAAATAAATACAGAAATTAAATTATATTTTAAATTCTCATTTTCATAGATTAGAGTCCAAAAAGTAACAATAAAAAAATTACCGAATAATAAAAAGAAAAAAAAAAGAATGACAGAGAAAATTATATTGGTACATCCCAAACTCAAAACTACGTCCAGTCTTTTGCAACTGCAAGTTCTACTATCATGAAAATTACAAAGATTCAAAATCTGAACTAAAAATTTCTCCTTAAATAATAGTTCGACACTAACTATTCCCTTCTAAGTATGGGAAAATTAAAAGGATATTGTCATTTTAGAAACTATTTAGGAAAATATTGTTGTTTTCAAACTATTTGTAAAAATATTGTTGTTTTTTTTTTTAAAAAAAATAAGTCGAGAGTTGAAAATTCGATCAACATAGGTCGAATTTTGAATCCTCGACCTTTCCACATTTGTACGTCGAACTTTGAACCCTCGACCTTGCCCTAACATTATTATTGAGTCTGTTTAATTATCATTCCAGAGACCTTCCTCATAATTATTTGATGTGAACAGAACAAAAGACCTTCCTCCTTCCGGAGACCTTCCTCATAACACTCATAATTATTTGATGTGTTAAAATAATTTTGTATTGGGAGAGAATGAAAGAGGGAAGAGTAAGAGAAAGAACGAGATTATGAGAGAGAGCGAGATTTGAGAGAACGAGATTTGAGAGAAAGCGAGATTTTGAGAGCGAGAGCGAGATATCCATACAAATTTCCCTTTTTTTTCTTTTTTTAATTATTACACATTCCACTTCTTCTTTCTTTCTTCCTTTCTTTTTTTTTAAATTTTCCATTTTATAAAAATAATTTCTAAAAATATTTTTTTTATTATTTATAATATAAAAAAAAAAGAAAAAAAAAACTCCATCAAAATCTTGGTACCAAATGTACAAAAGGAATCCAAGATCATTATTGTAAAATCTTTTAAACTATTGATCTCACTACTGTGATTAAAATTTTTATTCTGTATATCAATAATACAGTCTTATTTATAGACTTGCATGTGAAGGTTTTGAGTGTTGATTTCATTTATTATGTCCCCAAATTATTATCTAAAATATGTAAATTTGAATATTGAAGTTATTTTTACCTAACTTTTTAGATTTAGACTATCTGATGTTATTATTTATGTCAGTGACATTTAAAAGCTTCTATATCAAAATAATTATTATTCATAATATATAAAAAGAATAAATTAAAAAAATAATATCTTATAAAAATAAAAAAATGTAAATTAAATATCTCATTTATATAAAAATAATTACAAAAATCAATGTGTCCCACAAGGCGGATGTCGTTGATTTCGAGCTGGTTGTCGTCGTCGACTTCGAACTTGAGGTTTCTTGGGTTCTTTTTTATGTTGCTCTGGTACCTCTGCAGGTGCTTCATAATATAAATATTCATTATGCTCTCCACGACCCCGACCATGTCCATGCACGTATAAAGACGAAGGACCAGCCTCTGAGTCATAATGTCCTGAACCAAATGCTGGCATCATCATCATCGGACTAACACAATCAGTTTGACTCTGCGTCTGAATCATAGAAGGCAACTTTTCCACATTATGTCAACCTCATCAAACTCATCCTCTTTTCGAACAGGTCCTCTACGTCTAGGAGCTGGTGGAGGAACAATAGGTATATCGTACATATAATGAATTTCCTCCACATAGTTTTGGTTGTCACTACATATAGTAAGAACCTAGTTTGGATCATTCACAACCTCACGGAGTCTATGGTTATTCGATCTCTATAAATTATAAAACAATTAGACAATATTTAAAATAAATTTAAATTACAAATAATTAGATAATATTCATTTACCAGATGACCCACAGCTGCTCCCATATGAGTGACGTAGCGCCTTGTTATATTATTATACCAATGAATATATTCTGGAGTGACATCTGTGTCAAACTATTCAAGAGAAACCCCCACTGCAATAAACCTTACATGATAGTGCCATCTACCAAATGTGCAACTTTTTCGAACCAATCTTCAGTCCTTAGGTCAATATCATGCAGCACGGGTTCAGTATTACAAGGCGATGGGATATTCTGTTGAAAACCGAATTGTCTCATCACTCTGTCAGGAAGATGCCACTCACCAATGTGAAAACATATGAGAGGACTCATCGTCCGCCATATGTTTTGATCATTCGTATAAAAACTAGGCAAAGTATGCATAATAATTTTGTACAAATCCTAAATAACCTGAAACAAAAAATATTATATTAGAGAATATTGAAGACAAATACAATAAAAATGTGTATAAAATAATCAATTAGGTTTAGTGTAATGTACCTGTTCAGGTTGAAGCAGATCAAACATGTATTTATACTGGCTGACTATATGTGTGTCTGTCCTAGTTACACAAAATTTGTCTCTCCACCTAAATTTTTAAATTAATAATTTAGAATTTAAATTAACTAGATCAGTGATATAAAAATAAATTGAATTAAAACAACATACCGAGAACTGTAGGCTCGTCCAACTAACTGAGCGTCATTAACATGTTGTAGCTGTGGAGCCATTGTTGGAAATCGCTCCCAAGCCCATTAGTTGCAAAAGTATGAGAGGCTCAGCTATCTCTCGAATCTCAGGTCTTGTTGCTTTGCATAGTTGTCTATATAACCATGCCAAGCATGCTCCACATGGAGGTTAGCTAACAGTGACAGGAACATCAAGTGAACAAAATGACTTGATTTATCTGAAAACAAACTTCCACTCATCATTTGTAGTATATATGCTCGCGCATATCTTATGACGGTTTCCTCGTCTGCATCATCTGTGAGCTCACGAAATTGTGTTCCTAACCATATTAAACATAACCTCAATCCTTTAATCTTGTCAGCAGGTGGGGTCGCACTGAGGTACAGTTGGCAAACTTCTAACCAGTCATCGTACATCACTCCGGTGACCGACTCACCGTCAACAGGTAACCCCAACAACATTTATATGTCTTGTAGAGTGATAGTGCACTCTCCAACAGACATATGAAATGTATGCGTCTCGGGCCTCCATCTCTCAACCAAGGCTATGATCAAATGCCAGTCCAACTGAAATAAATCCTAATCTGGCAACCCCATAGAATCCAGATGTGCGCAGTAGCGGTAGTATTCGAGGGTGGAGCGGGATAGTGTGCTGGAGAACTGCCTCTCGATGCCTGCAAGATATTTCTCCAGTAGTACGATCATGCCATACAACAGATGATCGATGAATGGATTGGTCGTACAAAACATCGGGATCAACAGGTCCTGGGTTTAAAGCCATGATCTGAAAAAAAAAATATTTATTTCTCAATTAAAAAAATATTTGTTTCTCAATTAGAATAATAATGTACAACTTAATTAGAAGAATAATGTACAACTTAATTAGAAGAATAATGTACAACTTAATTACAAGAATAATGTACAAGTTAATTAGAAGAATAATGTACAAGTTAATTAGAAGAATAATGTACAACTTAATTAAAAGAATAATGTACAACTTAATTAAAAGAATAATGTACAACTTAATTAAAAGATTAATGTACAACTTTATAATAAAAAAAATTTAGTATACAATAAATTTATTTACTTTCCATAGAAATATATATATATATATATATATATACATGACCAATGAGAAAGAAAGCAAGTAATCATTAATGAAAAAATAACAACAATAACAGAATTTTGAATTGTAAGAGAGAGCGAGATTCTGAGCGAGATTGTAAGAGAGAGCGAGATTGTAAAAGAGAGCGAGATTGAGAAAGCGAGATGTTCAGAGAGAGCGAGATTGAAAGTGAGATTGTAGGAGAGAGCGAGACAGCGAGACGCATACATTCCATAGACGTTGGAGATTGTCTCATCCTACAATCTCGCTCTCTCTTACAATCTGATTCACCCACTTATCTTCCTTGTCGAGGGTTGAAGTTTCGACTTATGTATGTCAAAACTAGCGAGATTTCCTTTTTCTTGTCGAGGGTTGAAGTTTCGACTTATGTATGTCGAAACTTCAACCTTCGACAACCTTAATTTACTTATTGTTTCCAAGTTTTTCTTTGTTTATCGAGTTCTCAACGTTTGACCTCTACATTAGTCGAATCCTCAACTCTCGACTTTTAGCCTCGAACTCTCAAAACAACAATATTTCTCTAATAAGTTTCAAAACAAAAATATTTCTCTACTAAGTTTTGAAAACAACAATATTAATATTAAATAGCTTAAAATTAACAATAAAGAGAAATACTCGACAAGATAAAAAGGAACTCTCTATCTTCTACCTCCACTGTCGCACACGAATAGAATAAATCAAAGAGTAAATCTTCAAATTGAAGAATTTCCTTAGACCGAAAAATCACGTCTACCATCTTTTACACATATAAATATGTGCTTATTAAATACCTAAGATGTAAGCCCAAGTTATTTTCACTTATATATATATATTTCATCATGTGTTCTTCTATGGAGTTTAGAATTTTGGATTACATGAACATAGCCATTAAGAGTGCAATGAAAATTTTAAAAATCAAACCGAACTAATGGTTGGTTTGACTTTTTAGTATAAAAGTTTGTATATGGATAAAACAAAAAATTATTGGTTTGAAAGGATTTTTTATTAAAAAATCAATCAAAATTGAACCAAATTGCAAGGTTATATGTAATAATAAAAAAAAAGGAACTAGAACCTTAGATACCTTTGTTGTTTAGAAAAAATACTTAAGTATTATGGTGCATGTATGTTAATGTTTGATTTCAATCTATAAAAAGGGGAGGGGGGAACACAACTTTAATTAAAAGTTGAAAAAGTGATCATTTTAAAATAAAAGTGAAAATAAATATATATATATATTGGAAGGAAAAAGAAA
The DNA here is from genome assembly GCF_027475165.1 of Benincasa hispida. Classification (NCBI taxonomy): domain Eukaryota; kingdom Viridiplantae; phylum Streptophyta; class Magnoliopsida; order Cucurbitales; family Cucurbitaceae; genus Benincasa; species Benincasa hispida. Next base: position 23,834,664 of record NC_143479.1, on the reverse strand, counting down.
AGGTCAAAAATAAAAAATTATCTAATAATAAATCGAACCAAATAGAAATCAATTCATTGATTTTGTTCTTCAATAAACATCAAGTTGGATTCCTTCTTTAGAAAATCAATTAGTTTAGTTTGGTTTTTGGTTGGCCCCCAAAACCAACAAAACAAAACGGCCTTCCCCCTCATAATTATAGGCAATTTAAGTAGAGTAGACAAGACTCGTGCACTCCCATGATATTGAAATGTTCATTATTTAATACAAAATTGTCTATATAATATTTCCAAAAATAGTTCTTGCTAGTGGATATTGCCCTTAGAGTCTTTTTATGGTCGAGTTTAAATTCTAGTGTCGAAAAGTTGGAGAAACATATTCGTAATGGACATTTTGAAAGTATCGTGTCCAAAATTAATCAATATTAAGAGTAGAGTATAAAAACCAAATTAAATATTTTTAAAATATAAAGATTCAAATAAATCAAAACTAAAAGTATAGTGATTAAAATAGTGTTTAAATATAAATAGGAACGTGAAACATCAATATCATGATATCATCTCATTCTCTTTTTGTAAAAAAACAAATATACTAATATTAAATAATTGATTTCTATGTTTTAATTATAGGCAACTATTTGTTGTGTTTTTTAATTTAATAAATGAAGTACGGAATTTGAACCTAGCCTTTTTAACGAGATAGTGTGTCTTTGACCAAATGATCTATCGCTAGGTGTGTAATTTATTACATCACTATATAATATTCCATAAATACACAAGCAAATTTTTCACATGTTTGTCTTTCGAAATTTCCAATACATAGTGTTTTATTCTTTTATCCAGAAAAAAAAAATAGAATAGGAACAAATAATTTTGGGTAAAGAATTCAAACTTTTCATCTTTTTGGCACAATTTTTTTTTTTTTTTTTTACTTTATTGACAACAATATCAAGATTAATAATAAGGATGTTCATGGGCTAGGTTAGATTGGGTTGTAAGACTTTTTTAAATCTAACCCAATTGTTCGGATTGTAAATTTTTTCAACCCAAATAATCCTTATTAAAAAATGAACTCAATCTAACCATGAAATATTTGGGTTGGATTGGTTCAGGTTAATCGGTTCATTTATTTAAAATTTTGTTCTAAAAAGAAGCAAAATGTAAATATGTAAAAGTCTAATTTAATTATGTAAATATGTAAAAATTTAATTTAATTATTTTCATATATTGAATTAAGATTAACAACTCAATTTCAATTTATATAGTGAAAATTTTCTTTCTAAAGTGCAAAGAAACTACTTTTAAAGTTGTTGAAGGATAAATTATTCAAAAAATATTAGAATTAAATAAAATTAAAATCAATATATGTATAAATAATGGTAAAATTAAAAGGATATTGTGTAACAACCCAGATTTGTACGCATACACTACACGAAATTAAATATTGAAATTTATTGGATGATAAAGATAAATACCCTAACCTTAATTTAGGAAGCAGGAAAACAATTAAAAAACAACAACAACAACAACAACAATAATAATAATAATAATAAATAAAAATAAAAGAAAATTGGAAAGAACGAAGGTGAAGAGAGCGAGACTCTAATGGAATGATAAATAAATAAGTAAATAAAAGAAAATTGGAGAGAGAAAGAGAAAGATGGAGAGAGCGAGATTGAAGAGAAAAATGGAGAAAGCGAGAGTAGAGAGAGCGAGATCCCTGGAGAGAGCGAGATTGAAGGAAAAATTGGAGAGAGCGAGAATTGTAGCGAGAAAGCTGGAGAGAGCGAGACGGAAGAGAAAATTTGAGAACAAGAGTGGAGAGAGCGGAATTCCCAGCGAGAAAGCTGGAGAGAGCGAGATTCCTAGTAAGAAAGCTGGAGAGAGCGAGATTCTGAGAGCAGGGAGAGAGAGATTTGGACAAAGCGAGAGTGGACAGAGCAAATTCCTAGCGAGAAAACTGGAGAGAGCGAGATTCTGAGAGCAGAGTGAGCGAGATTTGGACAGAAGCGCGAATTATGCGTTGAATTTGGCCACGATAATATAGATTATACATAGAAAAATCCTAAAATTGAATACAAACAAAGAATGATGACGTAAGGGCAAACGTTAGCCAAGATTAGGTGTCTTATTGAGAAGAATCCTTAAACCCTAAGTAATTTTAAAGAAGTCACTTGTACGATGATTTGTCACACTGAGAAGAGCTGAAAACTACTATAAATAGGACCCTTTGCCTAAAGATTTAACCCATTCTCAAACAAATCTCAGTAACAAAGAATCGTGTGAAAGAGTAAGTGTGAGTGAGGAAGTTTTGTGAGATTAAAAGAGAAAAGCTCGGGTAAGGTGCTGCCCAAATTTCCTTCTAGTTTAAAAAGAGAAAGCTTTACTGATCAAATCATAAAGAATAATAAGGAATAACTAGATCACGGTAAGTAGTTTATCTCACCCTCTCTTTAAATTTCTATGGTAGTGTACCTTTATTATGTTGCATGATTATGTTAATTGTTACATTGCATTACATATTTAAAACACGTTTCTCTACAAGGGACCCCATGCATTATGTTTGTTCACGATTACGTTAAAATCAAGTTTTAATTAGGTGTAAGTTATGCTTCCAGTCTAATCTTACATTTATGTTAATGGTTGATGTTGGATACGACTCTGGCCCTACTGACTGTATGACCCGCTAATCATCAGATGGATTAGTTTCCGCTTAAGTCCTCATCTTCCTATCAGGGCGGAGAAATTTATGCTTCCAGGGCTGGCAGGGCATGTATGGTTGCACCCCTCCAGGACTAATCTTACGTTATGTTTACGTTAGGGACTAGCAGGGTATGTATGGTTGCACCCCTCTAGTCCAATATTACGTTTATGCTAATGGTTGATGTTGGATGCGACTCTGGCCCTACTGACTGCATGACCCGCTAATCATCAGATGGGTTAGTTTTCGCTTAGGTCCTCATCTTCCTATCAGGGCGGAGAGATTTATGTTGGAAGCATAACCGACCACTACATGTTATTATACGTTTTCGGTCCCAACCATATGTTTTCATGACATGTTGCTTGTGATTGTGCATTTGGTCACTACCCTACGTGAGAACTACTTACTGGGTATATTATATACTCATCCTATATTTTTACAGACTTTGTAGGTAAGGACACAGCGTAGATGGCAGAATTGGACGTCGCTCAAATGGCCAACCATCAAACTCACTATCATAGGTATATGCATTTTGTACCACCACGCTAATGTTTTATGGATCCTGGTGTTTTGATAAATAAACTTTTTATATAGTTTTTCTATCTAATTATTAAAATTTAGATATGTTCTTTGAAATTTTCACCAGAACTCATCTCATGATAGAAAAGTCTAAGTATGCATGTCGTAGCGGTCGGATCATAATGTGTAAGGATTCGAGTGTTACATATTATCCTTTTAGAAACTATTTAGGAAAATATTGTTGTTTTCAAACTATTTGTAAAAATATTGTTGTTTTTTATTTTTTTAAATAAGTCGAGGGTTGAAAATTCGACCTATATAGGTCAAATTTTGAACCCTCGACCTTCCCCTTTCGTATTTTTTGTACGTCGAACTTTGAAGCCTCGACCTTGCCCTAACATTATTATTGACTCTGTTTAATTATCATTCCGGAGACCTTCCTCATAATTATTTGATGTGGAGAGAACAAAAAACCTTCCTCATTGCGGAGACCTTCCTCATAATTATTTGATGTGGAGAGAACAAAAGATCTTCCTCATTCCGGAGACCTTCCTCATAACACTCATAATTATTTGATGTGTTAAAAATAATTTTTTATTGGAAGAGAACGAAAGAGGGAAGAGTAAGAGAGAAAGCAAGATATTGAGAGAGAGCAAGATCTGAGAGAGCGAGATATTGAGAGCGAGCGAATTTTGAGAGAGATCGAGAGTTTCCAGTTTTTTCTTTTTAACTTGGGAGTTTCCAGCTTGATATGTTATTCTTTCTAACCCAATCATTGGTGCATATCTGGCACGAAGCTTCTTAACTTGGGAATTTCCAGTTTTTTTCTTTTTTAGTCTGATTTTTTGTTGGAAAATTTATGAATGATAGTTTTTTCATCTCAAGTGATTTGATGTGGAGAAAACGAAAGACCTTCCTCATAACACTCATAATTATTTAATGTGTTCTAAATAATTTTGTATTGGGAGAGAACGAAAGAGGAAAAAGTAAGAGAGAGCAAGATTTTGAGAGAGAGCAAGATTTTGAGAGAGAGCGAGATCCTGAGAACGAGAGTGAGATCTTGAGAGCGAGAGCGAGATCCTGAGAACGAGAGCGAGATGTTAGCGAGAGTGAGATATCCGTACAAAGTTTTCTTTTTTTTCTTTATTTAATTCCCTGTTCCATCTTCTTCTTTCTTTCTTCCTTTTTTTTTCATTTTCCATTTTATAAAAACAATTTCTAAAATTTTTTTATTATTATTTATAATTTAAAAAAAAAATCCATCAAAATCTTGGTACCAAATGTACAAAAGGAATCCAAGATCATTATTGTAAAATCTTTTAAACTATTGACCTCACTACTGTGATTAAAATTTCTGTTCTTTATATTAATTAGTCTTATTTATAAACTTGCATGTGAAGGTTTTTGAGTGTTGATTTGATTTATTATGCCCCAAATTATTATCTAAAATATGTAAATTTGAATATTGAAGTTTTTTTTACCTAACTTTTTAGATTTAGACTATCTGATGTTATTATTTATGTCAGTGACATTTAAAAGTTTCTATATCAAAATAATTACTATTCATAATATATAAAAAGAATAAATTAAAAAAATAATATCTCATAAAAAAATGTAAATTAAATATCTCATTTATATAAAAATAATTACAAAAATCAATGTGTCCCACAAGGCGGACGTCGTCGATTTCGAGCTGGTTGTCATCGTCGATTTCGAACTTAAGGTTGCTTGGGTTCTTCTTGATGTTGCTCTAGTACCTCTGCAGGCGCTTCATAATATAAATATTCATTATGCTCTCCATGACCCCATCCATGTCCATGCACGTATGAAGACGAAGGACCAGCCTCTAAGTCATAATGTCCTGAACCAAATGCTAGCATCATCATCATCAGACTAACATAATCAGTTTGACTCTGCGTCTGCATCATAGGGGGCAACTCTTCCACATTATGTGTAACCTCATCAAACTCATCCTCTTCCCGAATAGGTCCTCTACGTCTAGGAGCTAGTGGAGGAACAATAGGTATATCGTACATATAATGAATTTCCTCCACATAGTTTTGGTTGTCACTACATATAGTAAGAACCTAGTTTGGATCATTCACAACCTCACGGAGTCTATGGTTATTCGATCTCTATAAATTATAAAACAATTAGACAATATTTAAAATAAATTTAAATTAAAAATAATTAGATAATATTCATTTACCAGATGACCCACAACTGCTCCCAAACGAGTGACGTAGCACCTTGTGATATTATTATATCAATAAATATATTCTGGAGTGACATCTGTGTCAAACTGTTCAAGAAAAACCCCCACTGTAATAAATCTTACACGATAGTGTCATCGCACTACTAAATGTGCAACTTTTTCGGACCAATCTCCAATCCTTAGGTCAATATCATGCAATACTGGTTCAATATTACAAGGCGATGGGACATCCTGCTGAAAACCAAATTGTCTCATCGCTCTATCAGGAAGATGCCACTCACCAATGTGAAAACATATGAGAGGACTCATCGTCCGCCATATGTTTTGACCATTCGTACAAAAATTAGGCAAAGTATGCATAATAATTTTGTACGGCGCCCAAATAACCTGGAACACAAAATATTATATTAGAGAATATTAAAGACAAATAAAATAAAAATGTGTATAAAATAATCAATTAGGTTCAGTGCAATGTACCTGTTCAGGTTGAAGCAGATCAAACATGTATCTATACTGGCTGACTACATGTGTGGTTGTCCTAGTCACACAAAATTTTTCTCTCCACCTAAATTTTTAAATTGATAATTTAGAATTTAAATTAACTAGATCAGTGATATACAAATTAAATTGAATTAAAACAACATACCGTGAACCGTGGGCTCGTCCAACTAACTGAGCATCATTAACATGTAGCTGTGGAGCCATTATTGGAAATCGCTCCCAAGCTCATAGTTGCAAAAGTATGAGAGGCCCAGCTATCTCTTAAACCTTAGATCTTGTTGCTTTGCATAGTTGTCTATACAACCATGCCAAGCATGCTCCACCCCACGAATACCACCCCGCATCATGGAGGTTAGCTAACGATGGCAGGAACCTCAAGTGAACAAAATGGCTTGATTTATCTGAAAACAGACTTCCACCCATCATTTGTAGTATATATGCTCGCGCATATCTTATGATGGTTTCCTCGTCTGTATCATCTGTGAGCTGACGAAATTGTGTTCCTAACCATATTTAAATTAACCTCGATCCTTTAACCTTGTCGACAGGTGGGGTCGCACCGAGGTACAATTGACAAACTTCTAACCGGTCATCGTACATCACTCCGGTGACCAGCTCACCGTTAACAAGTAACTCCAACAACACTTCTATATCTTGTAGGGTGATAGTGCACTCTTCAACAGACATATGGAATGTATGCATCTCGGGCCTCCATCTCTCGACCAAGGCTGTGATCAGATGTCAGTCCAACTGAATAAATACTAATCTAACAACCCCATAGAATCCAGATGTGCGCAGTAGCGGTAGTATTCGAGAGTGGAGCGGGATAGTGCACTGGAGAACTGTCTCTCGACGCCTGCAAGATATTTCTCTAGTAGTACGATCTCGCCATACAATGGACGATCGATGAATGGACTGGTCATACAAAACATCAGGATCAACAGGTCCTGGGTTTAAAGTCATGATCTGAAAAAAAAAATATTTATTTCTCAATTAAAAAAATATTTGTTTCTCAATTAGAAGAATAATGTATAACTTAATTAAAAGAATAATGTACAACTTAATTAAAAGAATAATGTACAACTTAATTTGAAGAATAATGTACAACTTAATTAAAAGAATAATGTACAACTTAATTAGAAGAATAATATACAAGACAAGTTAATTAAAAGTTATGTACAAGTTAATTAAAAGAATAATGTACAAGTTAATTAAAAGAATAATGTACAACTTAATTAAAAGAATAATGTACTACTTTATAATATAAAAAAATTGAATATACAATAGGAGAGAGCAAGATTGAGAGAGCGAGATGTTCAGCGAGATTGTAGGAGAGAACGAGATTGAGAGAGAGATGTTCAGAGAGAGCGAGATGTTCAGCAAGATACTCTCAATCTCGCTCTCTCCTTCAATCTCGCTCTCTCCTACAATCTCTGAGAATAGAAGCTCCAATGGAAGTAATATACAAACCCATCTCTAAGAATCAATCTTTCGCCATTTTATTCGATCATTGAATTTATCTCAATCGTTGCCTACTAAGAGAATTTATCATTATTTTCTCAGAATTTTGGTTATTTTGTTTGTATGTAAATCATGTTAGATGAACGTCCATTCTCGAGCGTGGTAATTTGCATAATTAAACCTTTGTTTTTAGTTTAATTATATAAAAGATAGAAGTTTGAACATTTTACCTTACAGATATGTAACATCTTGAGTTAATTCAAAGTGTACTAATTAATGATAACATAGCATCCATTAATGATAGTTCTTATAATAGTTCTTATGGTTAAATTAATTAAAACCTTTTAACAACGTATGTATGAGAAATGTTGAGGATATGGGATGATTGCATAGGATTAATTAGACTAAGCTTATCCTGATTGTGTAAAGAGCATTAGTCATGGCCGCTCTCTCCTTCAATCTCGCTCTCTCCTATAATCTCGCTCTCTCCTACAATCTCGCTTTCAATCTCGCTCTCTCCTACAATCTCACTCTCTCTTACAATCTACTTCATCCACTTATCTTCCTTGTCGAGGGTTGAAGTTTCAACTTATGTATGTCAAGACTATACAAAATTAGCGAGATTCCCTTCTAGAGCGAGATCCTCATCACAAAATTAGAGATATTTTCATGTATGTCGAAACTTCAACCCTCGACAACCCTAATTTACGTATTGTTTCCAAGTTTTTGTTTGTTTGTCGAGTTCTCAACGTTCGACCTCTACATTAGTCGAATCCTCAACCCTCGACTTCTAGCCTCGAACTCCCAAAATAACAATATTTCTCTAATAAGTTTCAAAACAACAATATTTCTCTAATAAGTTTTGAAAACAACAATATTAATATTAAAGGTTCTATAAATAATTGTGTTATAAGTAATAAAAAAAATATTTTAAAGTTAATAATAAATTCGGGTTGGTTTTGGTTATATTAGGTGAACCCATGAACCAACCCAACCCATAAACTTTTCATTTATTTAAACCCAACCCAACCCAAACTGACAGGTTGGGTTGGGTTGATCGGTTTTTTCGGATCATCGGGTTTTTTGAACACCCCTAGTTAATAATATATTTTTAAATTGATAGGAACGGATACATGCAGGGATAAGGGACACCTATCAGTTGAACTATGCTCTTTCAGTTTAGGGTTTGAATCTTACGTATATGCTAATGGATATATATTAATATTTTATATATATTATTATAATTTGCAGCTTAATGCATTTCTCACTTGTGTATTTATATATTTTTTTGAGATATTCATGTACATTAATATATTATTTAACTTTAAATTTTTGTAATGCCTATAATATTTTTATTTTTATTACACTTAAAATCAATTAAATAAACTTAATTCTATTTTTATTTTTTGCTCACATGTATTTTATATTGATATAATTATTAAATTACAATTTTAATTTTTTAATTTTTTAAATTGCGTATAAATCTCTAAATTTTTAATTTTATGTCTTATAAGTCATAGATGTTTAACACACTCATGAACTTTCAATTTTTTATTAAATAAAATGAATAATGATTAGGTGAGGTGTTATGCTCCTTCTCTTGTGGTAAAATTGTTTAGAATTAATTTTGGACCATCATTGTACTAGTGGTAACTTAAAAGCAGTTTATGATGATTCAAATTTCTGCATTAGGTCACCGACATAGTTAATATGAATTTCAGTCTAAAATTGTAAAGAAATTATAGTTTAATGTTTGTTTTTGTTTTTGTTTTCCTTGCAGTATTCAGCTTTCCGACGGGAGGTCACAACGTGGTCGGAGTGACAAAAGACGGTTACGGCAACTGCAACACCAACAATCTTAAATTCTTAAACACCACATCTCCTGTTTCTTTCACTCTCGATACACTCGACGATTTCTATTTCATCTGCACCGTCCCCGGCCACTGCTCTGCCGGCCAGAAATTGGCCATCACCAATGTCCAACAATCGTTGCAACCTGGCTCTCCCCCCCCCCCCCAATTCTCCACCCGTTTTGGGTGAAATGCCACCGCCTGTTGTTTCTGCTCCGCCGCCACCAAAGTCGGTCACCAGAATTATCACCTCCATATTCACTGTTGCCTTCGTCTCCATTGCTGTCACGTTAATAATATATTAATCACTCATTCGTTTACTTTTCTTTTTATTATTATTATTATTATTTGGTAATTACATGTTTGTTGGCTTACTGGATAACTTTGACGGGGTTTTGTCATCGACGCTATTTTCAGTATTCTATTGAGATTATTTTTTTAATTGTTGTCTGCTTATGTCATTTGAATAAAATTATTCAACTCTCTTTATCGACAAAAATAATAATAATAATAAATAAATAAATTATAAAAAATACCCTGAACTTTACCTTTGTGTCAAAAATATTCATAAATTTTTAAATTTTAAAAAATACCTTTAAACTTTAAAAAAAAAAGTTCAAATATACTATTGCAGTAGTTTTGGATGGAAACCATTAAAGTTTTGTTTCAAATATACCCCTCAAACTTTCACAACGTTTCAAAAATACTCTTAACTTAATAAAAGTTAAAAAATATCTTCACTGTTAGTATTTGAACAAAAATTGTTAATTCCCCATGACAAAAATGACTTTAAAAATAAAAAAATTTAAAAGTGCTCCTACTAATCAATTTGTTTGAAGTTTTCATAAGTTCGCAAAGAACCAATTTTAAAATAAGTTATATAGATATCCTCATTTTTTTTTCATATAGGTACTCTTATATTTCTCTTAATTTTTCAATTCTTAGCTTACACCAATTTTCTCAACAACCAAAATTTTAAGTTAAAACATAAAATACCACAAAATTTCACAAAATTTCAAATTAAAATCTTCTCTTGAAACATATCAAGACGATAAATAGTCAAATATATTTATAGGTAGTCTCATATTTCTCTTAATTTTCCAATTCTTAGCTTACACCAATTTTCTCAACCACCAAAATATACCAAAATGCCCCAAGAGGTACCCAAGTTTTACAAAGGGTAAAGAAGTAGGCAAATGAGGGTTTGATGGTTTGTCCACACGCACACGCTGCCATCGCTCGGGCATGGCGTGGCGTGTGGGATAATAATTGTTACCATTAAAAAAACTTTCCTTTAATTAAAATTTTAAATTCCTTTAGGTAAATCATCTGTTTTTGTCCCATTTAATAATCATCCAATTTATACGCGTACGTTACTTTATTTTACGCATTCACCATTGGCCTTTGCATATTACTCTGTTTTACACATTCATCGTTGGCCTTCAAGGCCTTTTAATAAACTGTGTTTCCATTCTTGGAAAATACAAAATTTTGAAAATAATTGTTGTTCTTCTGTGTTTTCTTTCTCAACCATGTGTTTTTTTTCCTATTTATCGAGCACAGTCTAAAAGGGTGTGAGCATTTCCAATCAGTTCCCAATATAGTTCTAATCGAGATAGATTTAATCTACGTTGTTTTATAATAAATACGGCGTGGCATGCATGTACAAAGGACAAAGTCACGAAACATCTTAAAGAGAGTGTGATCCACGACTCAACCTTTCACAAGTTTCTATTTTGAAGGTTTTGTTCATTGCTGCTAATTTATGAGCTTTCGTTCCTATCACTATTCGTTCTCGTTTCAACAATTTTAAGACGTTCCGATTTGCCACTGTCGTGATGGTCATATCAATACAGAACAACATTTTGTCACCAATCTCAACCGCTTTTTCTGATTTGAAGAGGCACACTTCAAATGTTGGAAGTAGAAGACGTTCTTCCTCACTATGGAGAAAGTTGCTTACACCTACACCACAGAGAAGCCAATTGTCCTACAAACAGATCCCACCGCAACAGATCAAAGATGTTATTATTTGAGAAGAAAATGATTTTCTCTACAAAAATTTTATTTTAAATGGTTTGACTAATGATCTATATGAATTTTACAGTATGATAACCACAGTAAAAGAAGTTTGGGATGCTCTGCAGAAAAAATACGATACCGAAGAGGTCGGTTCGAAAAAGTATGTTGCCAGCTATTACTTGAAGCTTTAATGACGGATGAAAATTCTATGGAGGCTCAATCCCGTGAATTTCATAATATTTTTCATGAAATAATTAACAAATATGTGCCTATAAATGAGCAATTTCAAGTTGTTTGACAAGTTACCCCTTATAGAAGGATTTTGAAAATACACCGAGGCATAAAACCAAGGAATTTTTCTTGGAATGGTAATACGATGAGGATTGAGGAGGAAGCCCGAAAGTAGGACCAGACGGAGGAGGTAAACATCGTACCAAGAAAGTCCACCTCTGTTGTTCTAAAACCTGGACTAAAGCCAAAGGGAAACAAAATGAAAGTTCAAAATCGTGGATCCAACTAGAAGAGTCAAAAGAATCAGAAACCCCCTTTAGGAGAAACCGTATAATTTCTTTACTTTAACTGTAACAAGCTTGGGCTTATGGCCAGGAACTATAGAAACAAGTGATGTCCTGCTATGTAGGCGAGCCTTACTGAAGAATAGATAGTTGTTACGATCACAGAAGTATATGTGACTGGAGGTTCTGAGGAGTGGTGGCTAGACACTGGCGCTATTTGTCATGTCTGTCATGATGTGGTTTATTTAAATCATATTCTTGTTGGGGTTGATGCCCTAAATCTCGTAGGGTCCTGTGGTTTGTAAAGTTTTGAACAAACCCATTTTTTATTTAATAAAATATATGATATTTTATTCTATATTTTAATTGCATTAACCACAAACCAATAAACTAATATCCAAGGTTATCTTGTAACTTAAACATATATGTGGAGACATACGGATGAATCATGTTTAAGTGATAACCTAAATGGTCTGTAGTAGATGGATAAGGCTAAGTACCTTATCCTGATGTCACTACAGGTATGACCCGCTTTGTAAGTGTTACAACTGTTGTAAAATGCTATAAATGATCTGATCCTGATCATTTGTGTATAGACATGTGAGTGGGGATATTCTATACAAAGAAGTTTGTATAAGACCGGACCACAAAATGTTTAGTCTTATTATATAATGTCGTTCATAATAAAGACTTACGTTTCACCAGGATGACCATATGTAACATGACCTAAATCCTAAATAAGTTGTGAACTCCTACCTATAAGGGAGGTCTTTTGATTTATATGGGTGAGAGTTGCCAGATAGCCGACTCAATAAGCCTACTATTTTGGAGATTCATTTGATTTGGGAGTTGGGAACGCGACTATGCAAAAAGGAATTCAATCCTTCCCCGAGGTCGGGGTAAGTAGATAAATTTCTCCCTTAGGGACTGATTCTAGGGCTTGAACAATGTGGCGCCACACCCTCTCCTGGCCCGAGAGGGATTTAGTCATAGTGGGACTATGATCTATTATTCATTAGAGGCATCGGTGGTACTTAAGGAGTTAGATGTAACTATAGGGGAAAAATGATAATTTTGGTCCAGTTGTACTTACGAGCAATTTGTGAAGGGTCATCATACTGTTGATTGGTTATATCCAATGGACACAGAAATATATCTATCGTGTGAAGAATGTAGCTATCGGTCTTTAGTGGAGTGCCTGATAGTTAGCAGATGGTGAATAATTTAATTAAAGAGTTTGAATAGTTATTCATATATCGTTGGAGCTTTGAACTACAGGTCCATGAGGTCCCCTTGGTAGCTCAATAGGATTAAATGAGAATCAATTTTTGGATTAGTTTGAATTGTTCAAATTAATTTAGGGATTTAATTAGATATGATATAATTAAGTTATTTTAATTATATATGATATAATTATTATAATATATTTGATACATTATAGGATTTACATTTGTTAAGTTTAATATAAATGTGATTTATATTAAATGTCATATAAGAGAGAAAAGAAACTATAGGTTATATTATATATGATGTAATATTAAAACTATAGGTTATAAGTTATATTTGATATAACATGTAGTTTAATATATATATTATGATAAGTTAGTTATCATATTTATATATATTAAATATTTTTTTATATAAACTAATTTTATGATCTTATATATTAAAATTAATTTATTTGAATTAGGGAGGGAGTTACAATTCCCTCCCCTCTTTTTTCTCTCCACCCACATAAGTGGGTGGTTGGCGATATATTTGGCATTTGAAAGGAGAGCTTGTTCATCTTGACGAAGTGAAAGAAAGATATAAACGTTATAAGAATGTGTTGTTCTTAGAGATCAAACACAATTCCTAGTCTTCCTCTCTACTCTCAATTCATTCCATCATTCCAAAATAGTCAGAACCCACCACTCCAAGGTTCTCTATCTGAGAATACTAAGGTCGCCATGTGGTAGTGCCCGTTTCAAGTTTGAGGGATTCTTGAAGATCTATCTTCAGAGGTAAATGTTTCTAAAACCCTTATTTTTTTTAAAATCATGGTGTAGTTTATGTAAATGCATAATATGTACTTTATTTTCTGTAAAAATTTCATTCTATAAAAAAATGGGAATTGGGATGATCCCGATTCCGCTCAAGGTTATCTTCAATGGGATCCTTCAATTCTAAAACTAAGGATATAAATATATTGTTGAGGGATCACCACTCAATAATAATTACTGGAATCGACGAGGTAAAGCTGAAGTTTACCTCTAGAAAAACTGTCATTCTGAAGGAAGTTCTGCACACTTCAGAAATAAAAAAGAATTTGGTCTCAGGTTATCTCTTTAACAAGTCTGGCTTTACTCAGACTATAGGGGTTGACTTAAATACCCTCACTAAAAATAATGTCTTCGTACGAAAGGGATATGCAACTGGTGAGATGTTCAAACTAAACCTCGATATGAATAAAGATCAACCTTCTGCGTGTATATTATGTTTTTCTAATATTTTGCATGCTAGGCTTTGTCATATTAATAAACAAATAATTATTAACATGGATAGGTTGGAAATGATTCCTAAATTATCCATAAATGACTTTGATAAATGTGAATATTGTATTCGGGCTAAAATAACTAAGACGTCGCATAAATTTTCACTTAAGGAATCCGAGCCTCTAGATTAGATTCATTCAGACTTATGTGAATTTGATGGTGTCTTGACTAGGAATAGTAAAAGATACTGTATTACTTTTATTGATGACTGTTTTGACTTCACATTCGTATATTTGTTGAAAAATAAAAGTGATGCTTTTGACATGTTCAAATTGTTTGTGACTGAAACAGAAAACCAATTTAACAGGAAAATTAAGAGACTTCGTAATAATAGAGGAACTAAATACGACTCAGATGAATTTAGCAAACTCTGTAACTCGCATGGAATTATTCAAGAAAAGACTGCACCTTATTCTTCTGAAATAAATTAAAAAGTTGAAAGGAAAAACATAACTCTATCTGAATTAGTAGTTGCTATTTTACATAATTCAGGAGTTGCATCTTATTGGTGGGGTGAAATTATCCTAATTGTGTTATATACTTAATAGAATACCAAAGTCTAAAAACATAATTTCACCCTATAAAGTCCTTAAGAATAAGAAATCGAACTTGTCATATTTTAGAACTTGGGGGTGTCTAGCCTATGTAAGAATATGTTGGGTTTTATGCCCTAAAACTCATAAATAGAAAATGTTATTAATTGACCGTCATCAATAAAGAGTTATAAATGTTAATTAAATAAATGTTATTGTTTGTGTTGTTTGTCTATTTTTATAACCCTAAATCCAATAAACTAACATCCAAAACAGTATGTGGAGGCATACAGGGATAAGGGATCAATGTTCAGGGTCTATAGTATAGGGATAAGGCTAGGTACCTTATCCTAGTAACACTATGGATACGACCCACTTTGTATTTAATACAAACGCAATGATCCAAGGTATTCGTGTAGTTGATATGCTAGTGAGGGTATCCTATGCAATGAGTTTGCATAAGATCTAACCACTAGATGTAACACCGTTAACTAGTTAGGTTCCTATTTCAATAGGATGACCTAGGAAACTTAATCTTAATCCTAAGTATATTATGAACTCTTATTCATGAGAGATTGTCCTTTGATTTGTATGGATGAGGGTGGCTAGTTCGCCGACCCAATATGCCTACCATTTTGGGGACAAGATCGAGTGGGGAGTTAGGAACATAGTAATGAAAGATGGAATTTGCTCATTCCCACCTTAAATAGATGAGTGTTCCCTTAAATGGTGTCTTCGGGACTTAAACAAAAGACCATATCCTCTCATTGGCCTGAGAGGGGTTTCTGTTTATTGGTTGGATCATAAACAGGTTATTCACTAAAGAAGTACTGGTACTTAAAGAGTCAAAGATAACCCAAGGGTAAAACAATATTTTGACCCAGTTGGAGTTATGAACACTCGTGAAGGACTAACTTACGTTATTGGTTTATATCCTTGGATACAAAAATATATCTATAGTGAGAAGAGTATGGGTCTTTAGTGGAGTTTAACCACATTTAATGAATCTTGATTAACTTGGTTAATGATTTTAGCCAATTAATCTCATGTCGTTGGAGCTTCTGATCTACAGGTTTACCGATTAGCTCACTAGAGGATATTTAAGAGTGATGATTTGAAATATTCAAGTTAATTTGAGGAAACCATATATTAATGTGATTAATATATAATTCAAATTAAATTGGAAAGTAATATTTGAATAAGATTCAATTAATTAATTCAAGTGAATTAGATTCACGAAGAATTAATAGAGAGGTATTGCACATATACATACGATATTCATGATAATTAAATATATATACATTAAATTAGATTTAATGTGTAAATAGTTATTTGATTAATGTGCAAATTAAATTAAATAAGTCTTACTTAATTATTTGGGCTAATTAATTAAATAAGTGTTATTTAATTAATTAATTATGGAAAAGGAAAATAAGAAAAGGATTAGAAAAAAGGTTTAGCCCTTCTCTATATAAAGACCTCCCTATGGCCCATTTAGGAGACATTGAGACTGGTACTGACAATACACAACACACAAGTGCTATTGTGAAAAATTTTCTCTAAGCCACAAAGAGAATCCTCTCTACTCTCCAAAACTATTTTCTCTTTTCCCTCTCATAATAGTTGGATACCACCTATCCCTCTATTGAAATTCTAGAGAATAACGAGGTTACTCTAGTGGTAGTGTTCGAGATTGTTCAAGAAATTTTTCTAATCAAGATCGTTGGAGGAGCCGTTCATTGGAACTTAACGAGGATTGTTCATGAAGCTTGGGAATCTACAAAGGTAAGAATGGTTCTAATATTTTTCCCTAAAGCATTTTATATTACATGTTTATATTTTGTTTTAGCATACTAAATTTTTTTATGTAAAAATCGAATTGTGGAATGCAAGCGTCCACAACACTTCCGTTGTGGGATTCGATCCCTTTAGAATACCAGATCTTAGAAGAAGGAAGCTTGATAGTAGAGCATATGAATGTGTCTTTATAGGATATGCAATAAATAGTAAAGCCTATAGGTTTTGACCTAATAAATCAAGTGATTATAGAATCAAATGATGTTGACTTCTTTGATGATAGATTTTCCTTTAAATCAAGGAGTAATGGGGGCTCGAGATCTAGTAGTCTACCATTAATTATAAATCAAACTCCAAATGAAGAAGCAGACCCAAAGCCCAAAAGAAGCAAAATAACTCGTATTGTCAAGGACTTTGGGGATGACTTCCAAACCTTCAATATAGAAGAAGATCCTAAGAACCTAAAAATGTCATTTCCTCAGTAGAAGCCAATTTATGGCAAGAAGAAATAAATGGTGAAATATACTCTCTTGAGTCAAATAGAACTTGGCACTTGGTAGACCTACCCCTTGGTTGTAAGGCAATAGGATACAAATGGATCCTAAGGAAGAAACTTAAACCTGATGGAACAATTGACAAGTATAAAGCCAGAATTGAAACATATAAAGCCAGAATTGTAACTAAAGGTTTCAGCAAAAAGAAAATATAGACTTCTTTGACACATTTTCCCCTGTGACTAGAATCACCTCAATATGTGAGTTGTTTTCACTCGCTACCCTACGACAAACTTAAATAAAAGATTTACATGGAACAACCTGAAGGCTTCAAACTCCATGGTCAAGAGAACAAGGTATGTAAGTTAGATAAATCTCTTTATGGCTTGAAACAAAAATCTAAGCAATGACACGAAAATTTTGATAATCTAATCATATCTAAAGTATTTAAAGTTAATGAAAGTAACAAATGCATCTACTATAAGTTTGAAAATAATTTATGCATAATCATATGTCAGTATGTAGATGATTTGTTAATTTTTGGATCGAACTTGCACGTTATAAATGATGTGAAATCCATGTTGAGTGCAATCTTTGATATGAAAGACTTAGGAGAAGCAAATGTAATGTTAGGCATAAAAATGACTAGGTCGAAAAAGAGAATTTCTTTAGATCAATCTCATTATATAAAAAAGATTTTAAAGCAATATAATTACTTTGAACCTAAACCAGCATGTACTCCTTATGATCCTAGTGTTAAGTTGTTCAAGAACATCGATGACGGTGTTATTCAATCTGATTATGCGAGCATCATAGGTAGTCATAGATATGCTACTGACTACACTAGGCCTAATATAACTTATGCTATAGGATTACTATATAACGTTACAAGAAAACCCAGTATAGAACATTGGAATATTGTAGAAAGAGATATGAGGTACTTGAAGAAAACCTAGAACCTAGGATTACATTCTCAAAAGTTTCACACTGTCCTGGAAGAGTACAACGATGCAGATTGGAACTCCCTCTTGGATGACTCAAAGGTCACTAATAGATATATTTTTATTATAGCAGGTTGGCTTAGAAATCTGCTGTAAAAAATTCCCTTATGGTACTGCAGTAATTGCAAAAGTTCCCAGTATCATCCATATTGATCCATTATAATAGTACTGCAGTAATTGCAAAAGTTCAAAATCGTTATTATAAACAGAAAGAGACAACAACTACGTCGTAAGCACAGTACCATTAGAGAGTTTCTTTAATGCAATTAGAGTGGATCATATACGAATTAATGAAAACTTGGCAGATCCTTTAATGAAAGGACTAGCTAAAGAGAAGGTTTTCAAAACTTCAGAAAGAATGGGACTCATGTTTATTGAAAGATGAATCAGTTGTGAGGAAAACCCAACCTGTAGGCTGGAGGTCCCAAGAAACAGATTCAAAGGGTAATAACTGATCACAAGTTATATGAAGTGAATCATGCTAAAAACAATACGGACTTCCTTTCCTATGATCCAAAGTATTAGCATGATACCCTGAAGTGTACGAAAGATTGAACTTAGTTCTTAATAAGATCTACACTTGATGTCAAGTGGCTACAAGAGTACTCTTGATAGACTCACCTATGTGAATGTGGAAGTGGGAGCGCTTTTTATGGAATTTTAGGTAAATTCACTAAAGTGTTTACTAAACTGGGATACATATGCTAAGCCATAAAGCACAGGCTTTCGATCTACACCTTAATAATGTTGTGTATGAGATGTTGTTAGAGATAGAGTTCAAAACCAAGAATTACTCTTGTATATTCTAAATCATCTTCACTATATAAAGGTTCAAATCATAAAATACCTTTTCTTATACACAGTGTTGTATAGACTGATATTGCTTAATGAAAATGTCTTCTTGTACTTATAAAATTTTTAAGTTGGGGATTGTTGGTGAAAATTTCTTATTTTTTAAATGAAAGAAAAAGAAAAGTGGAGAATCCCGCATTGGTTGGGACACCAAGAACCTTATTTACCTCTACGTTTCCTTGTGGGTTTGAGCCTTAAGGGGTACCTAAGTTTTAGAAGTGGTGAAGAGGTAGGAAAATGAGGGTTTAATGGACTTTCCACACATACGCATACCGCTGTCGCCGTCCATCCATCTGCTTGGGTGTGGCATATGGGATAGTTACTCCAGTTTGTGCATTCACCATTGACCTTCAAAGCCTTTTAATAAACTCTATTTCGGTTTTTTGAAAATACATAATTTTGAAAATAATCGCAGTTCTTCTGTATTTTATTTTTCAGTCACGTGTTTTTTTTTTTCTATGTTTTCTTAGCATGGTCTAGAAGATATGAGCATTTTCAGTGAGTTTTTTATGTAGTTCCGATCGAGATAGATTTAATCTAGGTTTTTTTATTCTGGAGACGGTGTGGCATTCTTTCCAAACTTTTTGCACAAAGGATAAAGCCGCGAAACGTTTTAAAGAGAGCGGGATCCACAACTCAGCCTTTCACAAGTTTCTGTTTTGCAGGTTTTGCTCGCTACTACTAATTTCTGAGCTTCCGTACATGTTATTGTTTGTTGGATAGCCATTTCAACAAAAGGTTTTAGTGATGCATTTATTGTGCACCGCTAAAAGACTACTTTTACTGACAAGTACACATCACCAAATGTGCACTTTTAGTAACACATTGTTTTACACTATTTATTCTTAAACAGCGTGAAAGCATCGAAAATGTGCTATCTCACATACTTAATTCAAGGTGTTTACTGTGTTTAATGTGTTTATTTAGTGTTTATATAGGTTTTGGGCACCTTGGAGGTAGAATCGACAATTATGGACTGTTAGAGGTTAATTTGGAGCAATTAGGAGCTAAAAAAACATTTGGGCTTCAATGGAGGCAAAATAATAAAAATGCCCCTAGAGGCACAGCGCTCAGTGCCATGCCGCCAGCGTGCGACACTTTTTCCAGAAGCACCCAATTTTGGTGCAACACCGCGGCGCTACATACTTTGATAGACGTACACACCTTAACACCACGGCGCCGCCAACCTGCTATAAATAAAAATTAGGTTGTTTTTACGAATCATCACGTCATTTTTCCATTTTCTTCACTGGTAATCTCGAACTCTCCGCTATGAACGTTAGTTTTTCTTTCATTTTTGTCAACATTGAACCTCAATAGCTTGATTTGAGGATGATTAGTGGCTAAGGTAAGTACTCTAGCTTGGGTTTGATTATTTTCCCTCTTTTGGTTTAGTTGTGGGACTTGTTCCTAATCAACATAGTTCAAACTCTTTGTTTATGGGTTTCAATTTGATTATATCGAGTTTGATTAGTCTCTTCTTGCTATTGATTGACAACCAATGCGTAAATTTGGCTTTTCCATGCTTTAGATCCATCCTTGATTAAGGTAATAAATCAACTAGAAGCAAAAGATTAGTTTAACTTGCTCGTTGTGAGTTGACCATTGATGAGTATTGCTTTAATCGACCTTAATGGATTAGTCAAATTGTGTGGAACGAATTCGTTTTCTATGAATTTCGATTAATTAGATAATTAGAACGATTAATTAGGATTCTAATTAATTTGGCAAGGCTTAAGCAAAGTATGTTTGATCTTGAGTTCGATGATCGATTAAACTAATTAAGGAAAACATAAGTCAAACTCGAGCTAGATCTTTTCGCTATTGAGTTTCATCAAACCTCTTTCTACCCATTATTCTCATTTAATTTCATGCAAATTTATTTTCAAACCCAAAAACTTCACCCTTTTGGTTACTACACTATAAGGTTTTGAACTAAGAGATCACTATGGCTCCCTATGAATCGACTCCGTATTTTCCTTCACTATATTTAGTAGAGTAAGGCATGGATAATTATTTGGTTTGAATCGTGGGGTTTTAACGATGTCCTAATGGCCGTGACCACAACAATGTAGGAAATTCTTCACTAAAAGTTAAGTTTTAACAACATATAAGACTATTGCTAAATGTATATTTGTGGTCATTACAAGTACCTTTTTGCAATATATTTAAGGGTTGGTAAAATTAATATTTTGTGTCATTATAAAAGCTGCTATTTTTAAAACTAAGATTTACTGATATTATAGAAAATGTCGATAAAAGTATTTTATTGATTAAAAAATAAATCTGATTTAATATATAAACCTATTATAAAATTTTAAAATATAATAATTCGTCAACTAAATTATGAATCAACTAATCAATTTATATTTAAACCAAAAATTACACGTAAAGATACACATTTCCAAACTATCATTGAAACAACAAGAAATAATATAAACTTGGCCACAAATTTACATGACAAGTTGTAGCAATAAACTTTGTTAACTTTTTAATAAGTGAATTCAAGTAATACCAACCTAAGTTATAATTATCAAATTACATCAACTAAAAGATAAACAATATTAGGGATTGGAAGACGAAAGTAGATTAATAACTCCTAATGCTTAAACTTAACTTTACCAATTTTTCTATTTTCCATGGAAGAGTAGGGAAGGATTGAAATAAATCCTCTAAACTTAACTTCAATTTTAAAGATTTTGTACAAAAATTCTAAATTCATCATCATCTTTCTTCTACATACTAGAAGCATTTATCAACAAATAAAGAAATTAAAAGACGTTAATCTAAAAAAGTAACTCATATGTTCTTGAATTTAGAAGTTAACTTATTAAGTTCCTAATTTAGGTTGTTTAGAAATAGATGGAAAATTGATTAGTTATAGATACTAACAAAGTATATACTAATCAATGGAAATTTCACACAGAAAAAACACCTGAAAATGAGTGGGTTCTGGTTTGCCGAAGGTGGAGAAGTTGTGTGAGTTTGAAAATCGAGGTTAAATATGTACTCATGGAAAGAAATTTCACGCAAAAATACTTGAAAATCAATGGGTTCTTTACCAACAAGGTTCTGTTCGCGTTCGCCAAAGTTTCGTACTGTTTAGTGGAGTTCTATTCACATTCGTCGATATTCTGTCCAAATTGTGTGCAGCACCTCGTCCAAATTGTATGCAGCACCTCGTCCAAATGGGCGCAGAAGCGAGATTCCGTCCAAATCGTGTGCAGCAGCGAGATTCATCCGTTCCCATCTGCTCGTTCGAGTCATCAGCATTATGTGGAGAGAGGGTCATGTCCGTCCGTTCACAGTGCTACAGTCGCCGGAGTAAGTTCGCGTCCGTCCATTCACAGTGCAACAGCCGTCGGCGTTCATCCGTTCACAGTGAAGCTTCTTTTCTTCGTCGGTAGTGAAGTTCAGTGAAGAGGGAGGGAAAGAGTGGGGAAATGGAAAGTGGAAAGAGAGAGAAAGAGTGAAGGTAGAAAATGGAAGATGGAAAGTGATTGAGGGGAAGAAAGAGGGAGGGAAAAAAGCCTAAGATTTTTACCTTTTATTTTAATAAAATTATATATATTCAGTGACACCTTCCTATACTACTAAAGTATTCAATATTTAGTAGCATTGGCAGATACATTAAAAATTCTTTTAGTGATATTGATTTAAGATGTGTTGTTAATAATGAATTTTTTTTATATTTTTATAAAGTGTCGCTATAAATTAGTTTTTAGTGACAAAAATTGCACGTGCTGCTAAAAAATTTTCGGTAAATAATCAATTTCTTGTAGTGTATTTTTCCATTTTTAATTATTGTTTCAATCTTTTTTTAGGTTACTTTATACATATAGTATTGATGGGCATGATGAGAGGTATTACCCACCATGGGTTACTCTAGGGATTATTCATTAACATGGGACAGGCAGAGAAGAGAAAATAGACCTCTAGCCAAATATGCACAAAACAGCTATACATTTCAGTTCTATAAAGTTGGTGGAAAGCTTCCTTGATGATGAACCTCAAAGCTATGAAGAAGCTATAGCAAGTAAAGAAACCAGACAGTGGTTGAAAGTTTTGGAGAGTGAGTTAAATTCTCTAAAGAAGAATAACACTTGGGATTTGATCACCTTACCCCAGAACAAAAGAAGAAGTTAAATATAAAGCCAAACTAGTAGCAAATGATTTTCATACAGAATGCGGGAATTGATTACAATAAAGTATTTTTCCTTGTCATTAAACTATCCATTAGACTACTCTTAGTCATAGTTGCCTATGAAAATCTCGAACTAGAACAAATACGTGTTACCACAGATTTTCTATATGGAAGATTGGAAGAGGAAATTTACATGGATCAGCCAACAAACCTTGAACTAAGGACAAGAAAGATCTAGTATGCAAGTTGAATAGATCTTTATGTGGCTTGAAACAGTCACCTAGGTGTAGGTAAAACGCCTTGATGACTTTATGAAGAAAATCAAGTTTGTTAGAAGCCTATGTGATGACTGTGTTTACCATAGAAAATCAAAAGAAGAAAGGTAGTTTTGTGTATCTCCTTCTCTCTGTGGCTGACACATGCTCTTGGCTAGAAAAGACCTTGATGAGTTGAAGAAAATTAAAGATAGTTGAGCTTAAAGTTTGAAATAAAAGACCTAGGGCCAGTAAGAAGAATCCTAGATATGGAAATCACCAAAAAAAAAAAAAAAAAGAACTGATGGAAACTTCTTCTCTCAAAGGAACTATGTTAAAAAGATACTGACTAAGTTCAATATGACTAATGCTAAGTTTGTAAGTACCCTCTTGCACAACACTTCAGGCTGACAACAAACGAATCACCTAAAGATGATTATGAAAAACAAAAGATGAATAGAGTGTTGGGGATTGTGCCCTAAATCTCGTGGTTTGTAATATATAAACAAAATTCATTTATCTAATAAAATAAGGAGTTGTTTGATTTGACCGTTAGAATTATGTAACTCAATCCATTAAACCAAGATCCAAGATTATTTTATGTAACTTGAACAGTATATGGTAGACGAATAGGTAGATCATATTCAAGTAATAACCTAAATTGTTAGTATGTTGGGATTGGTGTCATAAATGTCCTGGTTCTCATAGTTTGTATTTGTATATACGAATTATTTATTTAATAAAATAAAGAGTTATTTTATTCGACAATTAGATTGCATTAACTCAATCCAATAAACTAAGATCCTAGGTGGTAGACATATATATAACTTGAGCATGTATGTGGTAGATATATAGGTGGATCATGTTCAAACAATAACCTAAATGGTCTGTAGTATATAGATAAGGTTGAGTGTCTTATCCTAGTGACATTATGGATACGGTCCACTTTGTAAATGTTATAAGACTTTTATGTATCACAAATGATGTGATCTAAATCATTCATGTGCAAACATATGAGTGAAGGTATCCTATATAAAGAGTTTGTATAATACCAGACCGCGAAATGATTAACTTCTCTTTATAACATAATTGAAGAGATTTACTTTTCATAGGATGACCATTCGTAATTAGACTTCAATCATGAATGAGTTATAAACTCCTATCTATGAGGGCAGTCCTTTAATTTATATGAGTGGGAGTGGCCAATTTTACCAACTCAATAAGCATACCATTTTGGAGATTTGTCCGACCAGGGAGCTGGAATATAACTACACATGATGGAATTCATCCTTTCCGTCTTTAAGGTAAGTAGATGAATTGTTCCCTTAAAGGTTGAGTCCAAGTCTTAAACAATGAAGTCCCACCCTCTCACTGGCCCGAGAGGGATTTAGTTTATAGTTGGACTATAAAATAATTGTTTCATTAGGGGAAGCAGTGGTACTTATGAAGTAAGAGGTAATTACAAGGGTAAAGCGGTAATTTTTCTTAGTTGTACTTACGAGCAGTTTCCATGGAAACATATATATATTTACAATGTGGAAAGTACAGTTTTGGATCTTCAATAGAGTGACTCACAGTTAATGAATGTTGATTAATCTAATTAAAGAGTTTAATTAATTAATCTCATATCATTGGAGCTTCCAGTCTGTAGGTTCATCAGGTCCCTTTGCTAACCCACTAAAGATAAAACAAGAGTCATTTAATTTTGGATTGATTTGAATTGTTCAAATTAAATAAAGGAATATTAATTGTATGAGATGCAATTAATATAATGTATATGGATACATTATAATATAAAGTTAATTTTGAATAAGATTCAAAAATTAAACTTTATAATATAAGAGAGATATATATTTGAATAAGATTCAAACATTAATTATATGAATGAGATTCATATAAAACTATAAGTTAAAATTAATGTGAAAGAGATTCATATAAAACTGTAGGTTAAAATTAAGGTGAATGAGATTCATATTAAAACTATAGGTTATGAAAGAGATATGCGTTTTAATATGAATAAAATGCATAAGTAAATATATGATATTTAAATTAATTAATTAATGGTTAATTAATTATTTATTTATGTAATTATATTATATCAAATATGATTTAATATAATATATATTAAATAAACTTAACTCCCCATTATAGGGGAATTGTTTTTTTGTATGGGATTATTGTAACTTTCTCATCTCTTCTTCTTCTTAATTAATTGATCAAAGGGTTGAGATATTTATTGGGAATGACTCAATCAACGTATTAAAGAAAAAAAATACAGAAAACTCTCTCACAAAATCTCTCTAACACACAAAAATTTTACCGAACCATTCTTCTATAAAATCCTCTTCCTTTCTCCAAAAGTTAGATCCCACCATCCCGAATTTTGCTAGAGAATAGCAAGAAAACACTAGTGGTAGTGTTCATTTAGTTGGATATTGTTCAAGGAAGAAACTTGTTGTACGTGGAAGTTCATTCGGGAAGATTTGCACAGAAGATAGCCTTCAAGGTTAAGCCTCTATTTCCATGTAGAAGCATGCTTTAGAAATTGTTTATCTTGTATCTTTTATTTCTCTATGTTTTTTTTTCATGTTTTCCTAAATTGAAAACATTGGCATCGACATTCAAACGCTTTCGCATTGGAATTTGATCCCTTCAACCTTCACTGTAGTATGTGGATAAGGTTGGTGCCTTATCCTGGTTACGAATACGACCCACTTTGTAAATGTTACGAGAGTTGTAAGTGTTACACACGATTTGATCCAAATCGTTCATATGGAGACATGCGAGTAAAAGTATCCTATACAAAGAGTTTGTATACGACCGAATCACGAAATGATTAATCTCTCTTTATAACACTGTTGATTGAAGAGATTAACATTTAATAGAATGATCATAGGTAACTCGACCTCAATCCTGAATGAGTTGTGAATTTCTATCTATGAGGACAATTCTTTGATTTTTATAGGGTGAAAGCGGCCCGATTTGCCAACTCAATAAACCTACCATTTTAAGGATTTATCTAAGTAGAGATTTGGGAACATAGCTACACAAGATGAAATTAGATCATTCTCATCTTTAGGTAAGTAAATGAATTGCTCCCTTAAGTGCTGACTGCGAGTCTTGAACAATTGGGCCCCTCCCTTTCATTTTCCCATAAGGGATTTGTTTATGGTAGAATCATAAACAAGTTATTCATTAGATGATCGATGGGACTTAAAAAGTAAGAGTAATGACAGGGATAAAATGGTAAATTGATACAATTGTAGTTACGAGCAATTCGTGAAGGGTTGACTTACTAATAATTGCTTATATCCATAGACACATAAATATTCTACAGTACGAAGAATGCAGTCGTGGGTCTTTAGTGGAGTGACCCACAATTAATTAATGTTGATTAATTTAATTAAAGAGATTAATTAATTTAATTTCGTATCTTTGAAGCTTCTAATCTGTAGGTCCATTAGGTCTCCTGCTAGCTCATTAAGGGTAAAACAAACATTTATTTTCTTTTGGAAGAATTTGAATTGTTCAAATTATGAAGGGAATTTATGTTAATTGTATGTGATACAATTAAAATATTATATATAGATATCATATATTATAAAGTTAATTTTCAATGAGATTTAAAATTAAACTATATAACATGAGAGAATAATATATTTGAATAAAATTCAAATATAGAATAATATGAATGAGATTCATATTATAACTATAGGTTAAATTTAATATGAATAAAATTCATATTAAAATTATATGTTAAATTTAATATAAATGAGATTCATTTTAAGACTATAAGTTAAATTTAATGTAAATGGAATTTATATTAAAACTATATTATATGAGAGGAAAATACATTTGGATATGATTATAATGTAACATTATTTAAATATATGGTATGATACGAAAACCCTAGCAATTGGAATTAGAAACCCTTTTGGGATGGTAACCCCTAATTCTCAATCACTAAAACCCCCAAATCAACTCGATTTCAACTTTAAGGACTGGGTTAGACAAGGATTGCCTTAAGATCAAATATCTTTAGACCAAAAACAAATTACTCGCCAAAGATTTGAACATTCTACAAAATAGGTTGATCAATCCCACTTGAATGTTCATGGCATGCAACTCAACACATGAATTGAAAAATTCAAGAAACTCCATGGCTAAACTTGAAACTGAAAGCATTGCGGCCAAGTTTAATTCATCGTAAAATGTAACTACTGAATAACCTAAAGGCAAGGCTTTAAATAGCCCCCCTCCCACCCACCCCCCGTACCTCCGTTGACCGCGCACCACTATAAGCCAACACCTAGTCCACTATATTGTTAGTGGAATTATCCAACAAAAGTTTGGATTTTCCTACTAACTTTAGTCAAAGAGCAAAATAGTCATTTGGTCAAAGTCAAACTTTGACCAAAAAGTCAACATTTTGACTTTTTATGATTTTTCCGTGTTGACTAATTTTGACCTCTCGAGCATGAAGCGTCATTCATTTTCTCGAAATTCAAATCACATTTGAATATGAGGTCGGTCAAAGTTTGACTTTTCAAAGTCAAAAGTCAACTCTTTGACTTTTTCATCTTTGACCATTTCCGAGCTTCCGAATATGAACGTATTCATATTCTTGATATTTAAATCACATTTAAATATTAAAGTTGTATCTCTAAACTGAAACCCCAACTATATCACATATATTTGTCGATTTCTCTCTCTTCACCTAATTCAAACAATTCGAATTATTCTATCTTACTATTCTAAGTTTATTCCATATGAGCTAGTAGGAGAACCTAATGAACCTATAGATCATGGGCTCCAACGAACTGAGATTAGCTGGCTAAACTCTTTAGACGGAGCTAATCAACATTCGTTAACTAACGGGTCATTCCACTATAGTCTCGTAGTTGCACTCCCCTCACTATAAATATATTTGTGTCCATTTGATATAACCATGATTAGTAAGTTAATCCTTCACAGGATATTAGTAATCTCGGCGGGGTCATAAAAATCGTTTTACCCCCGAGACTACATCTTATTTCTTAAGTTTCACTAATTTTCTAATGAACAATTGATTTAAGGTCCAACCTATAAACCGAATCCCTCTCGAGCCAGGGAGAGGGTGGAGCTCCTTGTTCAAGACCTGGATTCAGTACTAAAGGGAACAACCTATCTACTATCCCTATAACGGGTAGGAGTGAATTCCGTCTTGCACCCTATGTTCCCAACTATCCACCCTATCTTACCCTTGAAATGGGAGGCTTATTGGCCAGCGATGATGAGCTGCTCTAACCTACGCAGATCTAAGGATAATTCCGAGTGAACAAGAGTTCATAATTAGCTCAGGATTAAGATTAAGTTACCTAGATCATCAATTAACGAAATAGTCAGTTTTATATATAAAACGGCATTTAGAACGTAAAAAGTGACTATTTTATGGTTCAGTCTTATGCAAACTCATTGCATAGGATGCCCCCACTCACATATCTCTATATGAACGATTCAGGATCACATCATTTCTACTAACTACAAAGTGGGCCGCATCCATAGTGTCCCCAGAACAAGGCACCCAACCTCATTCATATACTATAGACCATTTTGGCTATATATTTGAACTTCATCCATATTTATGTCATTACATAAAGTTCAAACTACATTAAATAGCCTCAGGATCTTAATTTATTGGATTCAAAATTACAATTTCAATAACAACTTTATCGAAAAACAAAACAGAATATGTTTATTAATTTATAAACTACGAGTTTTAGAATATAAAATCCAACAAACTCCCACTTGGACTAAAACTCCTAGTGGAGTATCACAATGTTGAATTTAAGTGAGAAACATATGAGTACAATAAACATATGAATATAAAACTAGGGCATATACCCAAAAGTTCTCCCACTTGTCCTAGTTTACAAACTTCATAGACCTAGACTCTGTAGGTGACCTTCAAATACTTTAGCCGTGAGGGCCTTTGTAAAAGGAAAAGTAATGTTTTTCTTAGAAGATATCTAGGTCACAACAACATCTCCACGATGTATAATCTCCCAGATCAGATGGTATTTGCGCTCAATATGTTTGCCGCGCTTGTGGCTTCATGGTTCTCTTGAATTTGCAACTGCGCCACTATTATCACAATATAGGGTGATAGATAGATGCATACTTGGAACGACTTCCAAATATGTCAAGAATTTCCTCAAACATAATGCTTCTTTTGCTGCTTCACAAGCAGCTACGTATTCAGCTTCCATTATGGAGTCCACAATACAGTTTTGCTCCACACTTCTCCACACTACCTCCATTCAGAATGAACACTGATCCCGATGTAGATTTTCTTGCATCTTTATCGGTTTGAAAATCAAAGTCAGTGTATCTGGTAAGGATCAAATCCTTAGTACCATACACAGGCATGTAGTTCCTCGCTCTCCTAAGATACTTGAGGATATTTTTAACGGCAGTCCAATGATCATATCCAGGATTGGATTAATATCTACTGACTATCCCTATTGCGT
This sequence comes from Benincasa hispida, assembly GCF_027475165.1. Classification (NCBI taxonomy): domain Eukaryota; kingdom Viridiplantae; phylum Streptophyta; class Magnoliopsida; order Cucurbitales; family Cucurbitaceae; genus Benincasa; species Benincasa hispida. Next base: position 23,804,784 of record NC_143479.1, on the reverse strand, counting down.
AGCATATGTCAGGTCTAGTACATAACATTGCATACATCAGGCTCCCTACTGTGGAAGCATAGGGAATGTGTCTCATATCCCCAACCTTTTGAGGTGTCTTAGGACATTGATCCTTTGACAAATGAGTTCCATATCTATAAGGTAACAGACCTCTTTTGGAATTTTGCATCTTATACCTAGACAACATTTTGTCTATATAAGTTGCTTGAGACATGGCTAGTGTTCTGTTCTTCCGGTGCCAAATAATCTGAATCCTGAGAACATACTGCGCATTTCTCAAATATTTCATTTGGAACTGCGTTGCTAGCCATTTCTTGATGTCAGTTAGGTAACCTACTTCATTCTCAATGAGTAGAATATCGTCAACATATAAAACTAAGAACGCTATAGTAGAATTGACGATTTTCTTGTAAACACAAGGCTCGCCAACATTCTGTTCAAAGCCATAAGATTTGATCGCAGTATCAAATCTTATATTCCAAGATCTAGAAGCTTGTTTCAACCCATAAATGGATTTTTGAAGCTTACAAACCTTTTGTTCTTGACCCTATGCAATAAACCCCTCTGGTTGAGCCATATAGATACTCTCCTCAAGATCGCCATTTAGAAAGGTTGTCTTGACATCCATCTGTCAAATTTCATAGTCATAAAAGGTGGCAATAGATAAGAGTATTTCAATCAACTTAAACATGGCAACAGGAGAGAAAGTTCCTTCATAGTCCATTCCCCCTCTCTAAGTATAACCCTTTACCGCAAGTCGAGCCTTAAAAGTACTTTACTGGCTTGATCTCGTTTTCTCTTGTAGATCCACTTACAACAAATTGGTTTTACATCATTTGGTTTATCTACAAGTTTTCAGATAGAATTGAAGTACATAGACTCCATTTCGAGGTCCATTGCTTTGACCCACTGATCATGATCCACATCTTTTATCGCCTGTTTATAGGTCGATGGATCCTCTATGTCGTCATCAGGTATGACGACTTGTCACTTGATTCCGTGTTCTATCATATAGTCCTGGAATCTTAAGTCCATGCACTCCCCACCTCGATCTGATCGTAGTGTTTAATTGTTTTACCTAATTGGTTCTCAACCTCGGCCTTATATTCTTTGAACTTTTCAAAAGAATCAGACTTGTGATGCATTAGGTAAATATGACCATACCTTGAATAATCATCAATAAAACTGATGAAATATTCATACCCACCTCGAGCTTTGACATTCATCGGTCCACAGAGGTCTGAATGTATGAGCTCTAAGGGTATTGTGGCTCTGAGACCTTTTCCAGTAAAAGATCTCTTAGTCATTTTTTCCTCAAGAAAAGACTCACATGGAGGTAAAGAATTGTCTTCTAACTGATTTAGGAGTTCATTCTTAACCAATCTCTCAATCCTTTTGAGATTTATGTACCAAGTCATAGGTGCCATAGATAGGCATTAGAAGAAACTTTTTGTCTTTTATTCTAAGTTTCGGTTGTTCTAAACATCTCAGTATTTAAGACAAATTTTGGTTTAGTTGGTCTTAACTTATATAAGTTGTTTTCAAGTATAGCAGAACAAATTTGAATACCTTTTCTGAAAATGAACACTTCATTAACTTCAAAATATATTTTATACATTTGTTCCAATATACATGTGATAGATATTAAATTCCTCTTCATAAGAAGAGCATACAAAACATCTTTAAATATGATATATCTATCGTTGAAAAATAACTTCAAGTCTCTCATTGCTTCGGTCGAGTCAACCTCTCTTGTTCCAACCTTGAGGGTGATCTCGCCTTCTTCAAATTTTTTTCAGGAATTAGTTTCCTGAAAAGAGAAGAAAATATGATTAGTGGCTCAAGAATCCAATATCCAGGTTGAGGTACCATCCTCTACTAAACGTGTCTCAGCAACTAGTAAATCATATTTACCTTGTGTTTCTTTCAAGGCAAGGGCCTGAGGACATTCTTCAGTTAAGACAAATCTCAGGTCATCTATTACTAGTGTTGAATTCAGATTTGTTTTCCAGTTTGAGTAATTATCGCCGTTTAGTTTCTCGGAAGCTAAGAGTTGATCTAAAGAGCTAGTCATGCTGAAAAGAAAAACATATCCTTTTTAGTAAAAACATTAATCTTTTAAATCCAATCAAGTTTAGCAAAAAGACTAATAATTTACCCTTCATTATTATATTTTGCAATGATATTTCAACGGTTTAGAATAACCTTCACCGAGGGGTGATCGACTATTCTTCCATTGAACCAAGACTATCTTGACTAGATACTATCACCAGAATAACTCTTATTCCTATAGTAACTCAGTTATTGCTACTTTGGTCAAGAATTTACTAACACTTAGTAATTCTTGTAAGTGTGACCTTCCATTTTCAGACCTCAAAGATAGGAATCATTATGCTCCTGAAGTTGAAAAAACAAGAATGAAAACGGACCTGAGAGACCCTATCAATTTCTAGAGTTCGTGGTGTTCCGAATCCTATAATACAGCCATCCGATTGGTAAAGTTGCTCTAGGGCAGACATGCAGGCGCATTATAGGAATCTCACGGTGCGACCTAATGGAAGAGACCGTAGGATGTGTTGACACACTTCCTTCTCCTACTTACAATGAACAACTTCCCCTATTCACCTTGGTATTGACTCATGCAAACACTCTCCGAATGGAGTCCGCTCCCAGGGCGGCCCAAAGCCAAGCATGAATCTCACGGTGTGAACTCTTAGGGACGCTAGAGCTAAAAGTACATTTCTTCTCTCCAGCTGAAGTGTTCTAGATGGTTAGGGTATAAAATACTTAGCGATACATTTCGGCTAACTAAACATATCCTAAGTCTAGGTGATTCATCTGAGTATAACTTTTATACTAGATTTTTAACCTACGATGTCTAGATGATAAACAAATTTTATTACCTCACACCGCTCACGCATGGACATAAAACCGGTTTAACCTAACTCAGATGTCAGCTCGATCTTCAGGTAGTAGGTGTTCCGTGAACCATCAACTTAAAAACCTTCAACCTTAGTCATCTTATCTAACTTTTTGCCAAGATCTTGTCGGGTGAGTTTTCTTGTAACTTCGGCTTTACAAGATATTGACCTATTTTCTAAGAAAATTGGGATTGCTCGATGGTTAACTCTAAGCATGCATCTTATCTTTGTTATAAATTTTAGAAGTCTAAGTTATTTTACAACAATTATAACCCTAGAGCATTCATCTATAACATGCTTCCTTCAATCAAACATGCTTTAATATAACACTTATATTAAAACTAAGCATGCATAGTGTATATTTTATAACACTTATAACATATAACAAATGTATGTCACATGCTTTTTCTATGGTGGAGTTTTAAAACTATATGGGATACTATATGCACACATAATCAAACAACATTATACATCACATGCATAATAGGTAAACAATACTAAAGTGGACCGATTTTGGCATTAAAAACAAACAAATAACTAATTTATTATAAAATTCAGCAACCAGCTTCCCGGAATCGGCTTCAAACACTTTGAACCATCTTGAGCCGGCCAAAAAACTCTCGAACCAGCCCAAAAACACCCTAGTCGCGAGTAGGCGGGAGGTGCGCGGGTAGCTTTGAACCAGGTCGCGCAAATCGGAGCAGACGGGCGCACAAGTCGGATCCGGTTGAGCAGGCATGCGAGAAATCGGGTCGGAGCGCTTCTCGAGTCGAATCTGTGAGCCAAAATTCTCCAATTTTGTTACTGTCCTCTCTCCCGGAATCAAGAAATTACAGCCTAATTTCAATTCTAATAACTCCAACAAATTTACAGACAAAGCAGTTTTTGAAGTCGTAAGAAGAAAATTATGTCAATTTTCTAGCACTTCTCTTGGATGGTCTCCCTTTGCAAAACAACCTTGCAGTCATGAGATATCAAATGTTGACACCGTCTTGGATTTCATTATTTTGGGATGAATATTCGTCCTTCCAATCCCTATTCAATTTGTGACTATCAAAAGAACAAGACATAGTCTTTGAGCTTTGTTTTACAATCAATTTAATATCCTTCAAAAACTCCAAAGAAAAGCTAGGCACACTTGGTGGAAGTTCACCTGTCAAAGAGCAAACTCTTTTATTAACCTCACAAATTTTCAAACTCACTTCTTTTTTGTTTTCTCTCATTTTTGTCTATAAACAAAGTATTACTCACATGCATTTCTCCATCAAACATTTCTATTGCTTTTATCTCTGTCTCATGCATTTTTTTCCAAATCACACACATCAGTTTTTACTTCTCTTGGAAGCAATGATACAACAATAGGATCAAAAGTTACTTTGACTCTAATTGACTAGCAATGTTAGCACAAAGTATGCTAGTTTCAAGTTCGCTACCATCTACTTTCTCTACTCCACTACTACTATCACATGCTTCTCCAGAAATAAATGGTTCAATAGTAGTACTAAGATTACAATCATGTGAGTCCTTACTACTTAATGTTCTACTAGACAAAATACCTTTATCATGCATAAGTACAATACTAGCAAGTTTTTCTTTACTACGATTTACCTTATCAAAATGCTCATGTAGGTAAATTAACTTTTTAAACTAATGTATTGGCATTGAAATTGGGTTTAAATTTTGTACACCTTGAAGATCTTCTTTGGAGTTGCTTTTCTATCTTGATGGCAGCGTGCATCATCTCTTCCAAATCCTCACAAGGTCGAATTTCTTCTCGATCGACAAGTATCTCAACAATCTCCACATTAAGTCCTTTGTAGAATTGATCCATGGTAACTTCCTCGATCTCATATATGGTCATCTCCTCAAGAAATTTCAACATCTCTTCATAGTACTTTTCCACACTTTTGCTCCCTTGTTTCAAAGTTTGCCATTTATGGAAAGACTTAGAAACAAAATGCTTCCTCATAAGAAGCTTGACCTTTTCCATGAAGGTGTTTCTTGATTTTTACTCCTTTTTATAACATATTATTCCATCATGTTAGGGTCTAATCTTCAAATGTAGAAACAATAAGTTTTGACTTTCCCTTTTCACTATAGTGGTGGCAATCAAATACGATACTCTTCTAGGTTTGACGTATTTTCAAAGAAAAATGTAGGCATATTTTGGCCAACATGATGGTCATCTTTTGAAGCTTTTCTTGATAGACATAGCTTTCTTATGTGTTTTAGTTTATTTCCTTCACCATCTTCTCCACCTACTCCTTCTGTCCACACATGAAACACAATTTTTTCCATGCGTTTGTTGGGCTTGGGTTGTTTCCACCGAGGCCTAATATGAAGAAGATATTGTTCGAAAAAAGGATAAGGAGAAAACGTGTTGTAATAAGTGGACAAAATGAGGCCATGTGATTGAAGGAGATTACAACACGCAAGGTCAGAATTTTCTCTCTTTTCTGTCTATTTTCTTCAAATCATTATGCTTGGAACAAAATATTGCTCTCTCATATTTACTCTCTTTTGAAGTCGATTCACAATGGAAAAAATGAGGAAGGCATAAAAAAAACTAAGGGAAGAAGATGAAGAAACTCACATGCAAAGTAAGAAAGAAGGATAGAACACATGGTTTTAACATGGTTCAACAACTAGGCCTACATCCACGAGAAGAGTTGTTACTTTTGAGTTCTTTTGGAGAAATTACAGAGCTAAATTGAAAGCAGATAAGTACTCTCATTAATTCTTCACAGACTCATTTAACTTTCTGTTTTGATCCTTTATATATAGGATGATTTGCATGTTAGTTATGAAAATGATAGAAAATAAATGGTTGATTTCATAAGAATAAGTACTGTTTTACAAATATCCACCTTGAAATCAACCTGTAGTTGATTAATGATCAGTTTCTCTTCTCTAATCCCTCTTCTTCTAACCTTTTTTAGGTAGCTCAAATCTGATGATGTCAAGGTATTTTTGGAGTTTGAGTTGAGTGACTATTTTAGTAAGCATATCTGATGTGTTTTCTGATGTATGTACTTTAAGAACTTCAATTTTCTTGCTTTCAACCTGCTCTCTGATGAAGTGGTACTTTACTTCAATGTATTTAGTGCAATTTTGATATTGAGGTTTTTTGGATAGATGTATAGTACTTTGATTGTCACAATAAATCTTTACTGTTGGTTGAGTAATGTTGAAGTCCTGTAGTAAACCTCTTAGCCATAGGCCTTCTTTCACAGCTCTAGATAGAGCAATAAACTCTACTTCAATGGTAGAAAGGGCTACGACTTTGCAAGGAAGCTTTCCAGCTTAGTACACAGCTTCCAAATAGGAAAATATAGTCGGGCAGTGACCTTCTCTTATCAAGATCTCCTGCATAATCTAAGTCAACAAAGCCAAATAGCTTAGGGTCTGAGTTAATGCTTTGTTTGCATAGGACTTTAGCTTCTTTTATACCCTTTAGGTACTTCAAAATCTACTTGGTGGCCTCCCAATGTCTCTTGCCAGGGTTAGCCATGTATTTACTAACCACTAGTTGCATAAGTTATGTCTGGTCTTATAGAGATCATCAAATACATGAGACTTCCCACTACTTAGGAATAGGGCACTGTAGACATTAATTTTTTATGTTCATGATCTGTTTCTTTTGGTAAATTCCCTACCAATAGTTTGAAATGCTGAGCAATGGGTGTGTTTACTTTTTTTGCTTCTTTCATATGAAATTTTTGAATTAGCTTTTCACGATATTTGACTTGACTGATGTATAATTTGTGCCTTTCTTTTTTCTTTCTATGTCTATGCCAAGTATTCTTTTTGCACAACCCATGTCTTTCATTTCAAACTCTAACTTTAAGAGGTCTTTTAGTTGTTTCAACTCCTCCTTAGAGCTTCCTGATAGAGGCATGTCATCCACATATAGTAGGAGATAAACAGGATTAGAAAATGATTTAGAATTGATGTAAAAGTAGTTGTCATAGGGGCTCTTTAGGAAACCAATCTTCTGCATAAATTCATCAAACATTCTATTTCAGCACCTTAGTGATTGCTTTAGTCCATAAATGGACTTTTTAATTAGGCAATAGTAGTCTTCTTTTTCCTTAGTTTAGTAACCTTTATGTTGACTCATATATGTGGTTTCTTTTAAGTAGCTATGCAGGAAAGTTGTTTTGACATCAAGCTAGTCTAGCTCTAGGTTCTTTGTGCTACTAGAGATAGAAGCAATCTAACTGAGGTTTGTTTTTCAACTAGTGAGAAAATCTCATTGTAATCCATCCCCTATCTCTAAGTGAATCCCTTAGAAACCAATCTAGTTTTGAATCTAGGGTCTTGTATATTAGGGATGCCTTCTTTGAACTTGTACACTCATTTAGAGGCAATTGGTTTACATATCTTAGATAGAGGAACTAAGTCCCAAGTTTCATTCTTCATTAGGGACTCAATTTCTTCATTCTTAGTTTCTATCCATTTTCTTACATTAGTACAACTTACTGCTTCTTTATACGTGGATGGTTTTGAGTCACTCACTTCTTCTGAAGCATTCAATGCTAGATTAATGTAATCAGCTTCATACCCTGTAAATGGTGTTGTGGTTCTCCTTTTCTTATCTCTAGCCTTCCAAGGGTTGGACCCTCTTGCTCAATTTTAGTGGTTGTCTCTTCTTCTTCATCATTATGTTGAGACATTATACCACTATATTTTCAGGATTTGAACTTAAAGAATATGAATTAGGATTAAGTGAATGCTCCACCTCAATTTTATCAATTAACTCTTGAAGTAATTGTTCGATGATATTGCTCTTCTGTATAAACATTTCATTTTTCCTGAAAATGACATCTTTGTTGGTTATACACTTTTTTTTAGTAGGATGTCATAGTCTGAAGCCTTTTACACCTTTAGTGTACTCTACAAACATGCATTTGATGGCTCGGGCATTCAATTTACTTTTATTCTAATGAACAAAACCAATGCACCCAATGACCCTTAGGTTGCTTAGGTTAGGAGGGTCCTTGGTCCATTTCTCTTCAAGAATAAGTAAGTCAAGAGATGCATGGGGGCGTCTATTGAGTGTGTAAACTATATAGAAGGTAGCCTCAGCCCAAAATTTTTCTTGTAGGATGACATCAAATAGAAGACTTCTTACTCTTTCAAGTATAGTTCTGTTCAGCCTCCCTGCCACCCCATTTTGTTGGGGTGTGTATCTCATTATTCTGTGTCTGAGAATTTCATGTTGTTTGTAAAAATTGTTAAATTCTTCTACACAAAACTCAAGACCATAATCTATTCTAAGGTATTTAATTTGACAACTTGACTGTTATTCAACCATTGTTTTCCCTTCTTTAAATTTTTCAAAACTAAGTCGTTTGTTTTAAGAAAATATATCTAGCTCTTCCTAGAGAAATCATTAATAAAAGTTAGGAAATACCTAGCACCACTTAGAGATGGAAATGGTGAACGACCCCATAGATCTGAATGTATATAGTCAAAGATTTCTTTGGTTGTGTGTTGAGCTTTAACAAAGCTTTGTTTCATAGCCTTCCCAATTACACAGTGCTCATAGAATGATAGGTCTCGATGAACACTTTTAGGAAGAATTCTATGATTAGCTAGAGCTTGAAGACCTTTAGCACTAATGTGGGCAAGTCTTTTATGTTATAAGTCTCCATTAGGTTCCTTGTAAGTTACAACCAAAGTTGATTGCAATTTCTGAACACCTTGAACTACATACACACTATTTATCTTGATTCCTTTCAGTACTGGTTTGGAATCTTTTCAAACTTCACAGTAGCCTCTTTTCCCTCTATATTCACAGCTTATTGAGTCAAGCATTCCCAATGAAATTAGATTCCTTTTTAATTTGGACACATGCCTAATATTTCTAAGTAGTTCTACTGATCAATCTTCTAGTTTTAGAGGATTGAGTCAATGTCAATCATAGGACATGAATTATTGTTACCCATATAGACTGAACCTCTATTCATTTCTTTATAAGTATTAAACTAATCCTTATTAGGTGTCATGGGAAAAGAACATCCTGAGTCTAGAACTCAATCAAGGCTTTTTGTTGGATTTTCAAGTTTTGCTCTTTGGTTAGAGGTAGCTAAGGCATCCGAGCAAAAGAAAGAGTCTTCCCCTACTGAAGCTTCACCTGACTATGTTGATTGAGCTTTCTGGTTTTGATTTTTATTCTTTTGCTCATTTTTCCACTTTAGGGTTGTGTAGTCCTTGATTAAATGACCTACTTTCTTGTATATTTGCATCTAATCTTGGATTTGTCCTTATTCTCATTTATGGAAGCTTGTTTGCCTTTTTCTTTATTGTGATGCTTATTTTTGCCTTTCACAAACAGACCTTAAACACTTAATTTTTCTTATTTATTAGACAGCAGCTCCATTTCTTTAATTGTAATGACAAAAATGATGATATTTGTGGTAACTGTATCTCTCTCATATTTTAAAGTTGTTTTCACATCCTTATACACCTCATGAAGAGAATTGAGAAGCACAAAAGCTTCATTATCTACCCCTATTTTATCACCCTGAGTTTTAAATTCTGCTACGATCTTCTTAAATTCATCAGATTTTCAGTTAAGGTCTTGGATGGATTCACTTGAATGTAAAGAATCTTTTCCTGAAGAACATTTTATTAGGAAGATCTTTAGATTCATAGAGTTCATTTAATTTTGACCACATTTTAAATGCAATGTCTTGATTAATTACCTGATGAAGCACACACTGTCTGAAAGGTTCAAAATAAAAGCCCATGTGCAATCAGCTCCATATTTTCTTTTTCATCTGCTATCATAGTGTTAGGCAACTTTGAAGGGTCTTCTAGAGCTCTATGAGCTTTCTGTTGCCCCAAAATAGCCTTGATTTTAGTCTTCCAAAGATTGAAAGAATGCAATACCTTTCCTATCAAATTTTTAATGTCATATCTTGCAACTATCATTATCTTGCTTCTTTTCTTGCTTCAAAGCTCCAAGATTTGCTTTCTTTAAAGTGTCTTGAAGATCTTGATTTTGTTCTTGTAGGCTCCAATACCAATTTGTTGGGCTAGGGATATTTCCACCGAGGACCAATATGAAGAAAATGTTGTTCAAAAAAAGGATAAGGAGAAAATATGTTGTAATAAGTGGACAAAATGAGGCCACATGATTGAAGGAGATTACAACACACAAGGTCAGAATTTTCTCTCTTTTCTGTCTGCTTTCTTCAAATCATTATGCTTTGAACAGAATATTCCTCTCTCATTTTTACTCTTTTTTTAAGTCGATTCACATGGAAAAGATGAGGAAGAAATCGAAACAAAACTAAGGGAAGAAGATGAAGAAGCTCACATGCAAGATAAGAAAGAAGGAGAGAACACAGGGTCTTAACGTAGTTCAGCAACTAGGCCTACATCCACGAGAGGAGTTGTTACTTCTAAGTTCTTTTGGAAAAAGAACAAACCTAAATTGAAAGCAGATAAATACTCTCACTAATTCTTCACACATTCACTTAGTTTTCTGTTTTGATCCTTTATATATAGGCTAATTTACATGTTAATTATGAAAATAACATAAAATAAATTGTTGATTTCACAATAATAGTTTTTGCTTTATAGCGTTCATAAGAGATTGTGATCCAATTTTCACAATGAAATTGTGATCCAAATTTTGTTTTCCACTCAATCAATGCCTGATTACTCGACAAATATTGAAACACATTTTTTCCCTCAAACTCCAAAATGGCATTCACAATGCATTTGATCCATTTTTTACGATGGTCTTTGATCCAATTTTTTTCCTTCAGTTTTTCACCACCCCAATTTTTTTCTCCTCTCCGATTCATGTCTGTCAACCCCAAATCTCCGATTTTTCTCAATTCTCTTCAATTTTTTTCACAAATCCAGCCCCATCCTTCAATTCTTATGCAAAACTCTTTTTGAAACTCAATCCAACAGCTTGATGTGTTTCTTTTCTTTTCAAAACAACACAAACAAAAAGCGAAAATTAAAGATCAAATTCAAAAAATAAATAAATAAAAATAATACTTACAAGATATATCCAATCTAGAGTGTCTAGGCACTGATGCCAAACGATACAAAAATCCTAACGAATTGTAATTAGATTCCCTTTGGGATGAGAACCCTTGATTTTCAATCACTAAAACCCTCAAATCAACTCGATTTCAACACTAAGGATTGGGTTATATATGGATTTCCTTAAGATCAAATATCGTGAAACAAGAACAAGTTCATTGTCCCAAGATTCAACACTCCACAAATAGGATGATCAATCCCACTTAAATGTTCTTAACATGTAACTCAACACCTAAATTGCAAAAATTCAAAGAGCTCTTTGGCTAAACTTGAAAGAAGAAGCTCAAAGACTAAATTCAATTCATCCTAAGATTTAACTACTGAACAACTTAAAGGCAAGGCTTTAAATAGTCCCCCAATTAAAACTCTTATATAACATAGTAGAATGACAAAATGCCCCTATTTAAATGTCATAAAATACTAAAATTATATCAAAATTATTAAATAAAATTTAATTAATAATTTGATGTCTGATCGGTTCATATCATGATATTTAATTAATTAGATTAACTAATATTTATTTAATTAAATATGATTTAATTTAATAAATTAAATCATAACTTCCCTGTGGTTATAGGAGAGTTAACCTGAGTTAATGTAAGTGAGAGGGGAGTTATCTCTCTCCTCACTAAATCGTTCTACATGAGACATAAGAAATTGTTTTTCTAAGAATCTCAACACTCATAGAATTATCTCTAACTCTGCGAATCTATTATACAAAAATTGATAGAGAAAAAGTTTTTCTATAATTCTCTTGGGTTCTCACAAACTTTTTCTTTGTCGGAGAATAATGGGAAATACTTAGTGGTCGTGTCTTGTTTAAGACTCAAGAAGAGTTGCAGAGATCATGATTACAGTGAAAATTTAGAGAAGATTGAAGTTGTCTTCAAAGGTAATCTTTTTCCCCTTAAAGTTAGTTCTTTACATATTAAAAACATGCTTAGTGTTAAATATGTTTAAATTTCTCTACATTTTCTGTAAATTTGAAACACGTATTAAAAGGCAAACATATTCACACGCTTTCGCACGGGATTAGATCCCTTCATAAAGCTCCTTACTCATATGCTACAGGAAGCCTTATGTATCTAATGATGTACACCGAAGCAGACCTTGTATATTGTTCAAGCTTAGTTAGCAGGTACATGGAAACCCTGAAAAAGCTCGCTGGAAAGCAACAAAATGGGTCTTTCAATATATTGTTGAAAGTCCTAACATGGGCCTACTCTTCAAGCCTCCTAACTATTCTAAATTAGTCATAAAAGGATATATTGATTCAGACTTTGCATAAGGTTTGGATAAAAGGAGATCCCTAACCGGCTATACACTTTTTTATTTGTTAGGAATGTCATAAGCTGGAAATCAAACTTGCAAACTGTGGTTGCTCTCTTCATCATAGAAGAAGAATCCATTGCTTCCACAGAAGCTATAAAGGATGCAATATGGCTACAAGGAATCATTGGTGAATTAGGTTATAAATAAAACATTGTGCCTCTAATGTGTGATAATCAAAGTGTTCATATATCTCACGAGAAACCAACGGAAGATCAAAACACATAGACATGAAGTTACACTTTGGTTGAAACATAATAGAGAAAGTTGCAGTAAATGTAGAAAAAGTCAAAACAAAAGAAAATGTAGCTGATTTCTTGACCAAAGTAGTGACAAAGAAAAAATTTGAACACTGTTTAAATCTAGTTGCCTTTGCATTTGTTCAACAAATGAGTTTTATTTGTTCAACAAAAGAAGAGTTCCTCGTCTTCAGTTTTCTACGTTCATCTATTTTTTTTTTTTTTTTCATTTATCAATTATTATAATTTTAATTGAGTTCATAATTAATAGTAGATTACAATTTGATTCACTAAATATAAATAAAAAGAAATGAGACAAGAAAAGTAAAAGAAATCGTCGTGGAGTTGCCTTTGCATACAAGTTCTCAATCTTTGTTGTTTCGTACCACTTTGTTCTTTCCAATTATTACCATTTACATAATCGTACACGTTTCCTCTATATCGCCAAATTATAAATATTGTTGCATATGTTGACCAACCACAAGTTTGGACCTTGACTTGTTCTTCTTGTTCCCACACTACTAATAAACATCTATAAAAACCTACCCTTTCTGTTATTTTTTCTTCTCAATTATTCATCTCATCGTAAAATGGCAACAAAAATAACGAGTTTGAGTCCAATTGCTTGTCTTTTCCTCGTTGGAGCTCTCTTACAAGTTGTCTCCGCTGTTGACTATGACGTCGGTGGCAATTTCGGTTGGAACCTACCGGCGAACTCTACCTTCTTCTCCGACTGGACTCGTAATAAGACTTTCTTCATCGGTGATAAGCTAGGTGAGTGCTTCATCATGCTTTATTTTTACTATTTTTGTTATGATTAAATTACAAGTTTAAGATAACTTTTTTGTGTTGTTGAACTTTTAATTTTATTTTTAGTATGTATTTTTTTAAATATAATTTTTTTTAAAATTAATTGTTTTATAATACTTTCAGGATATTTATTTGAATTTTATGTTTAATTGTTCATCAACTTTAAAAAGTAACAAAGCTCATCGACTACCATTTTAGATTGGAAAATTCTTATAAACAGAAAAATTCTAAAAATATTTAGATTTTATAGCAAAAAATTTTAAAAATGTTTATATACTTTTAGAACTTTTTACTATAAAATGTAAATATTTTTCAATATTTAAAAAGACCCCTTTTTAGTTTAGCTTTTTGTTTTGGTTAAATTAAACAAGATAACAAATAATTTTGAAGGTATGTTTCCATTCTTCACTTAGATTTTTAAAATGTCTCATTTCACCTGTATGAACTTTGAAATGCTGTTGGAAAACTCCTCCATTAAAATAAGATGTAAGTTGACATAATAATTAATGCATATGCATTTTATTTAGATGAAATAAATAATGACGACAAAATTTTAATTATGTGTATGACATCAAAAAAAAAATATCACGTACACTTTTTAATTTTTACACATTAACTCTATACTTTTAATTTTAGAGAAAAGTATATTAATTTTAGAGAAATTATTTTAAATAATAAAACTGCTGAAAATATTTATTAATAATAACAAAATATCACAACCTATTTACGATAGATCGCGATAGACTACTCTCTTTGTCTATCATGATATAGATAGATACAAATATTAGTCTATCGTAATCTATGCAAATAGATAGTAAAATGCTGCTATATTTGTAAATATTTTAGTTCATTTTCTTATATTTGAAAACATCCTTTTATTTTAAAACAATTTCAAAGTTGAACGGCCGTAAAAATAAAACCTTATAAAGTCTAAGAATATAGGTAATTGAAAAACATTTTTTATCCATAAATTTTTATATCGAAATAACAATTTAGCCATGAAACTAACAATTTAGTCTATATACTTTGAAATCTGTAACAATTTAGTCTCTATCCTATCATAAAAAAGTCTCTTCAATATTAAGTTTCAACTTTTGATGTATAACAATTTAGTCTTTATAGTTTAATAAAATGATTTCTAATCAATTAGTCGATGGAAAATTAAATTAAATCTCAACAATATATCTCACGATAAGAATTAAACCGTTATAAATGGTAAAATATTCTAAAAACTAAATCGTTATCAAATAAAGTTTAAGGTACCTTTTTTTTTTTATATGTTTTGCTAAGGAAAAAGGGTGTGGTTTTGTTTTTTGTATAGTGTTCCGATCAAAGGCGGAGGAGACGCACGATGTTGCGGAGCCTGAAAGGCAGGTGGATTTTGAGGGATGTGTGAAGCCGGGGATCGTTCTAAGTACATCTACTGTGCTATCCATTACACTTGATGCTCCTCCCCGTCGTCGTTACTTTATTTGTACTGTTGGTAGCCACTGCAACGCCGGTATGAAATTTGCTATTGACGTTTTCGTCCGCCCCGGTACGCCCGACTCCGCCTTGCTTCCGCCACCGCCGCCTAGCTCCGCTTCATCCTTGAGATTTGGTGCAGTACTGGCAGCAGCGTTGGCTGGATTATTACTTCTCTTAACCATCTAATTACGCACCTTAATTATTATTTCATTATTGTTTTTCTCATTTTCAGTGTGTGTGTGTGTGTTTCTATATATTCTATCGTTTTTCTAGTAGTCTTATTGTTTGAATAAATACTATTGTAATATTGATCATACACCTATGTATTTTTTCTAATAAGTGATTAGAGTGTTTGTACGATGGGAACTTTTTATGTGTTCAATTATTGAGTGCAAATTACTTCGATACAAATTGGGTTCAAAATGAAATGAAATAATAATAATAACAACAACACCAACCATTGAAACCATTAATTAATTAATTACTTTATTTAACGGCATTTGAGTTAGCACAATAATCATCGCGAGTAATTTTGAAAACAACTAAACATAAGTAATAATTTAGTTGTTGAAGTTGAACTAGTAATATATTTTTAATTGGTAACAATTTATGTATACTTTGAAATTTGTAATAATTTAGTTTCAATCATCAAAAGTTTTTACAAATTAAGTGTCGTCTTTTATAATGTAACTACTTAGTCTTATAGTCTATAAAAAAAATTATTAACGATCAATTTATCAATCTACATGTATAACAAATTTCATTAAATCTTAATAATTTTTTTTATACAAACACTTAATTATTATTTGTTGAAGTTTAATGACTAAATTATTATATATTAAAAAATATCAAGATTTGAATTATTATTAATTAAAGTTTATGAATTAAATGGTGACTTCCATAAACGTTGAAGATGAAAGAGTTTTTTTTTTAACTAAATAATGACATTAATAAACAAACAAATAAATAGCTTAACAAGTCCAGCTAAAGATAAACAACGAAATCGATAACTTTTGACTTTCAACATGGGAGTGATATTTTGAATCTTTATAAAATAAACAAAATTTTAGACATTTATAATAACAATATCAAATTTGTTATATATAAGGTAAGTGAAAAATCACCTCAAATAATAAAACAAGAGTAGGAAGATTTTAAAATCTCAAATAAATAATTATGTGTACTAATTATTATTCAGTTAAACACAAAGAAAAGAAAATAATAACAAAAAAAAAAGCTTATTTTCACTATTATATATGCTCAAATTATACCAACTAAATTTTACCTATGCATTGTGAAAATAGAACATATCTTTTAGTATTTTGTAGAATTGTCCTGATTTTTTCTTATATTAACACCATAATCTTAAATTTTCTTTCCAAATACAAATCATCAAACTTCACTACAAGAATTTGAACATTTTCTGACAATAAATGTCGTGGAGATTAATCAGAAAAAACGGCGGTAGATCTTTTGCCAACGGCCAATTAATCATCGGTAGAACTGTGGGCGAAGCCTTGTCAACATGACCTTCTCCGACAGTATAACACGCAATCGTGGGGAAAAACAATTAACTCGGCGAACGGAGACTAAGGCCTTTTCTCCCGACCCTAAACAATACTGTCGAGATAATTATTAACTTCGTCTAACAGTGCAAGGTCACTGTCTGGATAATTGGATATATCCTGACCGTGAGAAATTGGAGCCACCGTCGGGAGATATTAAACTATCCCGACGGTGACCTTGTACCATCAGACGAAGTTTTTTATCCCAACGGTCTTTATGAATTACGACTGTCAGGCGAACTGACTTACACGGACGATGTGTTTGCATCGTCAGGATTTCATAGATTTTCCAACCCCGTTGACCATCGGGAGAAGATGAAAAACGCATTAAATATGGTTTTTCCTGACCCCTTGTAACGTTGGGATTATATATTTAACAGTTGGAATTAGCTTTTTTTTTAATTCTTTATTTAATTTTTTTTTTTCAAATGTCATGCCTGTTTGAATTTTACAAATATCATTCAAACTAGTATAAAAATTGCCAAAATCAAGTAAATATCATACAAAAGTATATATTATATAGAAAACATGTTTGAATTTCAAGTCTTAAACATACTATTCGTCTTAAATTAACAACAATACATCCACAATTCCTCAATCAAAAATACAAGCTCATGATAGCATCGGGTCTTACCGAGAGATGCATCTACAACCTTAATCCACAATTCCTCAATCGAAAATAACATTAACATCTGCAACCTAAAATGTGTTTGTCGGGAGATGCATCAGAAACATAAACTTTGAAGTACCTACAAAATACAAATTTAAATAAGTTTAATGCTCACATACTACAAACCAATCTCAAAATGAATATAGAATTTAAAACTCAACTAAGAACATTAATAAATTGAAACAAACCAACTCAAACTTGCATATTTCAATCTGAAACTCAATATAAATCTTAAAAGCAATATAAGAACATTAACAAATAAAACTCACTTTAACTTGAACCTAATATAAAACTAAAAGCCCAACTTAAACCCAACGAACTCATAAATATATATTTCAATCTCAACCTAATATAGAACTTAAAATCATACTTAAACCCAAGCAACTCATAAGAATTGAAACAAACCAAGACATATATGTTTCCTTATACAAACCAACCTACCTACCCCCAACTTAGTTTTTCTTAAATGAAGTTTATTGACTCCCCCTCCGCCCCTCAAAATTCTTCTCAATCCCAATATACAAACCAACATAATTAAAATTGAAACAAACGAACACATATCTACATTTACTTAAACAAACTAACTTAAAATTAAACACACTTATACTTAAAACCCAACTTAAACCCAAAATAACAATTGAAACAATTGAACACATATAATTAGTTACCATAACTATTGAAGACTTCTAATCAAACTTCTAATTGAAACAACATATACAAACTAATTATACTTTAAATAACTATACGTTAATGTTGCTACCATAACTGTAGGATAATAACATACACAAACTTCTAATTAGTTTAGTATGAAAGTTGAAGAGTTCATACCCTCTCCCCTCCCATTTAGCACAAACTGAAAATTAAACTCAACTTCAGAATACTAACTATACGTTAATGTTCTTACCATAACTGCAGGATAACAACATACACAAACTTCTAGTCAAGTTTACTACGAAAGTTGAAGAATTCATACCCCCTCCCCCCTCCAATTTAGCACAAACTGAAAATCAAACTCAACTTCAGAACACTAACTATACTTTAAATAACTATACATTAATATTGTTACCAGAACTGCAGGATAACAACATACACAAACTTCTAATTAGTTTACTACGAAAACTGAAGAGTTCATACCTAGTTCGATTTATCTCTCATGAGCTGTAAGAGCATAGTTTTCATATCATCCATCTCAGATTGTCTTCGAGCTTCCAATTCATCAAATCTAGCCAGTCTAGCTTTTAACTTTTCTATCTCTTGTTTTTGCTCTTCTATGACCTTGATGAAGATGCATTGGACGATGATTTACTTTTTTTTCATTTTTTACCCTTTGGTGTCCTACCAAGGCCCACTTGTGTCCAACACTTGC
The DNA here is from genome assembly GCF_027475165.1 of Benincasa hispida. Taxonomy (NCBI): domain Eukaryota; kingdom Viridiplantae; phylum Streptophyta; class Magnoliopsida; order Cucurbitales; family Cucurbitaceae; genus Benincasa; species Benincasa hispida. The sequence continues at coordinate 23,786,347 of NC_143479.1, read as the reverse complement.
TTGCATATTTCTTCTTCCGATATTAGTTCAGACCCTTCTTGGTTGAAGGCTTCTCTCAACTCGACGATTTAACTCTACATCAATAATTAGGACTAATTATTAGTTATTAATATTATATTACAATTGTATATAAATAAAGTTACATTACGAAATAAAAACTTACATATGCATCATTAGCGGCCTTATTAACAAACGATTGGTCATTCTTACAGTGTGTTTGCTTAAATAAGTCCACTGTTGCGGATGATGCCCTAAACTCTCGTTGGGTCCTGTAGTTTGTAAACATTCTATTGAACAAACGCTTGTGATGTAATAATATATGATATTTTTCTTCAGTAATGTCTATGAAACATTGGATGTTTTAAATGCTTTATCACAAACCAATAAACTAAGATCCCTAGTTGTCATTGTAACTTAAGCATGTATATGGAGACATACAGGTGGATCATATCTTAAGTGATAACCAAAATGGTTTGTAGTATATGGATATAGAAGGGAAATCTTATCCTGGTAACACTACGAATGCGGCCCACTTTGTAAAATGGTTACAACTGTTGTGACTTGCTATAGATGATCTGATCCTAATCATTCATGTGGAAACATGCGAGCAGGGGCGTCCTATACAAAGGAGTTTATAGAAGACCAAACCACGAAGTGTTATAGTCTCGTTATATAACACCTTTCATGACAGAGACTTCACTTCATTAGGATGACCATAGGTAACATGGCCTCAATCCTGAATGAGTTGGGAACTCTTGACTTTAATGGCAGTTCTTTGATTTGCATGGATACGAGTGGCGAGATTGTCGACTCAAACCTACCGCTTTGGGGATTCGTTTGATTTGGGAGTTGGGAACTCAGCTACACAAGATGGAATTCACTCCTTCCCCGAAGCAGAGGTAAGTGATAGATTGCTTCCTTAAAGACTGATTCTGGTGCTTGAACAATGTGTACCACACACCTCTCATGGCCTGAAAGGTGTCCACACATAGTAGGACTATGTTGTATTGTTCATTAGAGGGATCAGTGGTACTTAAGAAGTTAGATATAACTACAAGGACAAAACGGTAAATTGTCCAGCTATACTTACGAGCATCTGTGAAGGGTTATCGTACTGCTAATTGGTTATATTCGATGGACACATAAATATATCTATAGTGAGAAAAGTGTAGCTGTAAGTCTTTAGTGGAATACCCGATAGTTAACGGATGGTGGATCTCGTGGCTAAAGAGTTTAGTCAGCTATTTACGTACCGTTGGAGCTTCGAGCCATAGATCCATAAGGTCCCCTTGATAGCTCAATGGATTCAAGTTGAGAATCAGATTTTGGGTCATTTTGAAGTGTTCAAATTGACAAAAGGGAATTTGATTATATATGATATAATTAAATGGGTCAATTATATATGATATAGTTGACATGATGTATGAGATACATTAATTAGAGAAAATGATATAAATATGATTTATATCTAGTAGAGGAGAAAATGACTATGGTTCATATGTTGCATATGATGTGATATTAAACCATAGGTTATAAATATAATATGATTATATTTATTTTTTAATTAAACAATTATAAGATAATTGTTGGCGGTTTTTTTTCCATAACCGAATGAGGTAGTGGGAGGTTACAATCAGTTTCCGTAACTGAAGGATAAAATGAAAATAGTTTTCATTTTGCAAGGTTAATCAATCATTCGCTCATCGGTTAGTACACTACCAATCAACTAGCAAACGAGAGTATACACGATAGCTCAAAGTTTACTAAACGATCGTGTACACGCGCGCCCGAGTGTTTTACTAAAAAATTCTCTATACTATCTGACCCAGTTTACTACATGATCGTGCACCTTTTACTAAACGATCAAGCAGTCGTCTATACGATAGACTTCAGAATTTTTCCGCTTGCTTGGTCGTGGTAAATGATCGTTCCTTCCTCCATCCCTCTACCAAATCTAACAGAGCCCACACCTCCTAATTCTCACTCCGAGAATACTGAGATTTCCAAGTGGTTTTGTCCTCCAAGCCTTGTTCGTAAGGAGTCTGTTCATGGGTAGATGACAATGAGATTTGGTGGACAATTGGTTTGGCTGGCATAGCGACAGCGGGAGATGCATTCCTTTAACGATAGCGAGATTTAAAGGAGAAGAAGAGTTCTTCAACTAGTATGTATCTCGTTCCTTTGTTGTTTAAAGTTCAAAGCATGTTGTAATTTGATGTTAAATGCATAACTTGTATCTTTGATTGTGAATGCAGTATTTCTGTCACAATGAGTTTGGAACAATCTTGCTTCCGCTCAGATGTGCTCCTTGATAAGAGTTCCTTCATCGACTAGGTCCATTGTTTGCATCGGGTACTTTTTGTAAAACAATTCATATAGAAGATATTAATAATACTTTCTTAGAAATCAAATATAGAAATACTTTTAATATTATCGTGGAGTCCCGTATGCATATGAAAGTCTTAGAACTAGCTTTATGAGGATACTTTTGGGTTGATCGATTCCTTTGATTAGTTTCTGTCACTTTCTAAGAAAATGAGAAATTAAAAGGAAATGAGTAATTGAAATGATTGTAAACAAAAAAAAAAGACAAAAAGTTCTTACTTTCCAGTCGGTGGATTCAAACTTGTTGCATAAAAAGTGTCAATCTTCTATGTCATCTTTAAGCCAATCAGGTGGGTGTATTTGTTCCTCTCCAGGACTTGCATATTTTTTATAATGTTTGTGTAGTTTCCCTCTGTACTCTTTTGAATGAACTTTTCATCTGTTCATCGATGAAATTATTGACCAGTTAGTTGGACAAGTCTAATACAAAATGGTTCTGAATTAAGAAAGAAAAGAAAAACTAATTAGTATCTCTACAGATGCAGATGCATAATTAGAAAATTGTGCTCTTAACTTAATTATTTGAGCAATTAATCTTGCAATTGCAAGATTTTGACTTGATAATAAGCACATGCGTGACCATCTACTGGATACATCTATTAATATCATAAAATATCTAAATGGTCTACTTGGTGGGTTAATAGGTTCACATATATCACCATGATTTCGTTCTAAAAATTCAGGTGATTCAGTTCTCACTTTAACTAGTAATGGTCTAATTATTTATTTGCCTTGAGGGCAAGCATCATATGATAATTTATTAGATTGAATAATCTTCTGGCTCTTCAATCAGATGATAATTCATTAGATTGAAGAATTCTCAATAATTCTTCGCATCATTATAGATCCTGGATGAACCAATCTATCATGCCAAATAGCAAATATATCTGGATTCATGAACTTCAAGTTTATTGTTGCATATTGATAACGGGCAGAAATGCACATTATCATAGTATTAAGTTCTTAAACAATTCTGGCTTGCGTTGATAAAATATGTTAGATTGCGTCCAAAAAGCATTAAATTCATAGCATTGTGGTTGCATGCGTTCATCGCATAGAAACAGTTGATTTTTATATTTTTATGCAGAATATGCATTGACGCAAGGCGAAAAGAGAGATCACAAGAAATCAACGGACGAGCACAGCATTACCGCAAGGCTTTGTGGTGATTTGTGTTTGCAAACATCTGCTTAATAAGGGTTTCAACATAGAGTGACGCATCTAGGTGAAAGACATAATTAATCACGATGGGACAGAAAGCTGATGACAGTCAAATTCGAATTAAGTTGACAACCGCTAACAATAACAAGTATATGCAGCTTTTCGGTGACAAATATTTAGTGCATCAGTCAGGGATTTAAAGCCATCCCATCTGTGCAATCATAAGAGAAAAGTTGCCTTTAACCCCGGAAGCACCATAAATACCGAAGGCATCCTTTAGAAAAGGGGTTCAGTAATTCGGAGGGTTAGAGAATTTTTTCTTAGATGGTTTAGCCTTGTTCTTAGATTTTTTTTTTATTTTAAGGCGGAAGCGAGAAAATGAAGTTGTGCCGATAGATCGTTCCGGTAAGCTTGAGAGAGCGTCGGAAGCTTCAAGATCAGAGAGAGGACTAGCTCTTGCGGAAGCAGGAATATCTTTTGAACCGAATAGAGATTGCCAGTGTAAAAGCCTCGATCAACAAGGGATTGCTATCAGGCTCTCTACCTTTATCTTCCATTGTTATTTTGTACTCAAACTCATTTAGAGAAATGGTATTTACTTCTGTATATCTGTTCACTCTCTGTTATTCACGCATGAGTAGCTAAATATGTTGAATGGGTTGAGAAGTACTTAGCTAGCATGACTGGGGATCTTCATTCTATGCGATTATCTTGTATTATTATGCTTCATTCGTCCATTAGAGATACTCGGGAGGGTAGTCTAAGGGCAGGATCTAGGCTTGGAAAAGTCAGGTTAGAATCTAGGCTCGGGAGAGTCAGATTAGAATACATAATCAAAAGATAGGAGCTTAGGAATAAGCATTGTTTGCTATTAACGCAGCGTATGCATATCCTAGAGATAGGATATGATTGTGTGCGGTCACCTTGCCTTTGTGCATCTTGTATCATCGCATAGGAAAAAAGTAGAGACTTAGGAATAAGCTCTGTGGACACTTTTGCATTCAACATATGCGTCCTAGACTTAGAAGCACCACATTTGCATTGGAAAATGGCTTGATGTGCATAGGTGTAGCATGATCGCATAGTCTGATGCATTCCCAAGTAACGCTAGCTAAAGACCTTCTCAACCCGTTCATTTGCATACTCAGTGCATCTATCACACAATCAACCTTTCCTCAAATCCACCGCATTTGTTTATTTTTCATTACCGCAATCAACAAAACCAAACAACTATTTGAGTTATCGGTTACCACAAGGTTTTCTAAAAATTACCACCGCAACCTATTTTCCCAAGTCCCTGAGTTCGACCCTGGATTGACCAGGAAACTCAGTAGGGTTTATACTTGGATTCCACTGAGAAAACTTGAGTGCTCAATGTATTTTCATCATCACATTTCCTCCATAATTTCACATCATAAAATAATGCATCACATATATTTCAATTACTCGTATATGAGTATAATACAATCCAAAAGATAAAGCGGACAACTTTTTCAATATACGTTTTTCATTTGAGAGAGTAGAGATAATATATAGATATTCCACAGTATTCTTACTATTAATCTCAATATGATAACCATTGCAATATATATATTTAGAACTTAGAAGATTTCTCTTTGATTGACTAGAGAACAATGCATTGTCAATTGTAAATTTTGTTCCTCTAGGTAAAATAATATTTGTTTTTCCAAAACCTTTGATCAAGTTTGTATAACCTGATATTATATTTACTTTGCTTTCAGCATTGTCAATTTGGAAAAGTATTTTTTATTTGTAAGTATTGTGTTTGTAGTTACACTGTCTGCTAGACATAGATCTTCTTTGCTCATTTTTTTAATCATCCAACCTATGAAAATAATTCATGTTTCTTCATTAAAAGAAAATAATTACAATAAGAAAAACAACACTTAAAAATACAAAAGTTACTAAAAAAACATGAAGATAGATAAAAGAAAACAACAACATTAAGTCTAGATATTCTCAAAGTCAAAAGAAACACTTGAAGTTCCATCAATTGTGTCAATCTTCTCTTTGAGATATACAAAGAAGTCCACCACATTCAAATTTGTCATATGGGATTGGTCAAATATATCATTATCTTAGTATGCAAAATTTTCTTCCACATTATTCTGTTTTTCCTTTAGGGAGGCTTGATAGAGGTCAACTAAGTGACGTACGACAGGTACGTGAACAATGCCCAATCATTCCGCATCAGATGCATTTATTTTCAACACTCTTTGAACTCTTATCTTGTGGAGCTTTTTCTTTGTGGTCATTATTTTATGTGGTTCTTTAGAAATTTGAATGATCAGAATGACCACCGACAAAATAATAATTATTTCTTCCTCTACCACGGTCATGACCTCGACCACAACCACGACTTCAACCATGATTATTAACATTCACAACATTCATTTCAGGGAATGGTGTTGTCTCAATTGGTCAAGATTCATAGTTCTTCATCAATAACTCGTTATTTTGTTCAGCCACGAGAAGACATGAAATTAGTTTAGAATATTGTTTAAAATCTCTCTCAATATTGCTACTACGAAGCATATTCGAGACATGAAATATAGAAAATGTCTTCTCTAACATATCAGCATAAGTAATTTTCTCTCCGCATAACAAAAATTTTGAGCTAATTTTAAATAATGCAGAATTGTAATCACTTACTGATTTAAAATCTTGTAGTCTTAAATGCATCCACTCATAACAAGCTTTATGAATGATAACTGGTTTTTTATGATCATGCATTTCTTTCAAATTTGTTCACGAGATACACAGATCTTTTATTGTAAGATATTCCATTTTTAATCCCTCGTGGAAATGATAACGAAGGAAAACCATAGTCTTTGCTTTATTCTAACTGGATGTCGTATTTCCTTCTTTAATTGTTTCTCCCAAGTTCATAGCATCTAGGTGAATTTCGGCATCGAGCACCCATGACAAATAATTATCACCATTAATGTCAAGGGCTGCAAAATCTAATTTTGTAAGGTTTGTCATGGCAACACTATCATAAAATATTGTATTTATATTAGAAATTTAGTATGTACTAAATATGCAAAATAACATTTAATTTATTAATTATAATGAAGAGGAAAAAAATCGACCTACCTTTAGAACTTACTTTCCACGATGGAAGCAAGATGAGCTCGTGCTGATAATGTGTTGTAAAATTGAAGAGCACAATGGAGCATAGCGAATATGGAGAAAATATAATATAGTAATAAATAAATAAATAAATATAATAAAATAACCAAAATTATGAAAAATTTAATAATATGAAAATTTAGTGAAAATTTGAAGTGGATTTATCATCAATATTTGTGATTTTAAGATCCACTAGATGTCACTATTTATAGGCAAAGTGGTAAGTAAGATGTGGTCTTACATGGACACCAAGCATGAATAATTACAAGGCACATGGATAACATGAAGCCAAAGTTATTATTAACCAATGACTTTTAGGATATTAAGCAATGGACATCTGTTTATTTTTATAATATTTTTAATACTATCATATTAGTCCTTTTTTAGTTGCCTTGTTTATCTTCTCTATTGTTGTATGTTACTTTTCAACTTCTTATTTTTTACATGGACATTAATTGGGCAGCCCTCTCCTCTATCGTTGTAGGATAATGTCAATGTTATTATTAACCTTATCTTGGTGTAAATTCATTTGAAAGTGTATGGATTAAATCAATGTCTTTAATTATGTTAATAAAAGAAGGTGAAATCAACTTCAAAATTTGTTGATTCAGTTATACACAGAACTATCTATAAATACTTTTGTAATCTTTACTTGAGTACTTAGAAAAATTACATCAGAAAAATAGAAAAGAAAGAAACTCATCTCTGTAAAAAGAAAATAAATGTGGATGTAGGCTATTTTGGGCTACCACGTTAATCTTTGGTGTTCTTGCTTCTTCTCTTTATCTACTTTATCTTTTTGCTCCGAATCTTCAACTCCATCGTCATTCTTGTAGCATTTCGGCAGCTCTTCATATCATTTTTCTTTTCTCTCTTAATTTTCTTCTGCAAGAAAAGAATAACTTTTGTCAATCATTAAAATCAATCCATTTCAGTGAGTGCTTGTGATTAATTTTGGTTTTCAACATGTATGGTCAAGATCTTTCTTCACGTGGATTGTACTTCTAACACAAGGTATTAGCTTCCCGCTGATTTAAAAAGCAGTAAGTGGTTTTTCGGGCCTGATTTTTACTTTTTGCAAAGCCCAAATCAATCAGATTTTATTAGTTTATCAAAGCCCATCAGTTAACAAATTATTGTGCTGAACTTTGTACTGATCGCTAATTGAGTTGTCTTTTTTTGTTGATGTGTACTATTTTTCAATTTGTGCTTTGTTATTTATGATTTTCTACTTTCATATATCTTATAGTTAAAATTGTTTTTAGTACAACAATGTGAAATGAATTTAAATTTCTGACCTTTAAAGAAGGAATAAAATCTTTTAGGTTTTGTTTGATAACCATTTCGTTTTTGTTTTTTATTTTTGAAAATTAAGCTTATAAACACTACTTCCACCTCCAAGTTTCTTCCTTTATTATTTACATTTTATCAATAGTTTCAAAACCAAGCTAAATTTTGAAAACTAAAAAAAATAACTTTTAAAAACTTATTTTTGTTTTTGGAATTTGGCTAAGAATTCAAATTCAACCATTATATTTAAAGAAAGATGCAAATCGTTATACGATATTGGGAGAAAATAGGTTTAATTTTCAAGAATTAAAACCCAAAAATGAAAACGTTATCAAATGGGGCTTTAACTATGGTTGTGGCTGGATCAACTTTTCAAGTATTTAATTTTAAAAATAAAGTCATTTTGGAAAAAATTAATGTGTTTGATAACTACCCAAAATACCTTTTAGAACATATTCAAAGTTCATTTTAAACCGTTTCTATCAAAAGAATTTAAATAAAATGTTGGATCGGTAGCAACACGCAACGGAAGACAACAGAATCCATAAGCACTCTAATTCATTAATTTTGGCTGAAAAGAAACATGCTTAAATATAGTTTAATAGGTTTCAATAACATACCTTGACCGAACCGTTGAAATCTTTATTTCCAGCTGCTAAATTCTCCAAATCTTTGTGCAGACCACCACAAGATCTTCCATACTATTCTCTTGGTGCTCTAGATTGAGTTGTGGTACTCAAGATAAGTTGGAATCAAAAGGAATATGGAGAGATAGCTCACTGCAACAACCCAAAATGAAGAACATCTTCTTCATCCGAATTTTTCAGAAAAATTCATTCTGTTGCATCACCTTCACTTTACTCCAATCTCTTCAATATATTGCAGACTATCATGTAAAGTGATTTACTGCATGAGATGCAGCTCATGCTTGGAGTAAATCAAGGAAGAGGTGGGTTTCATTGTGAGCTAGTTGAAGATGAACATGACAAAACCATTTTTCAGTTTTGTGTAATTTTTCAATTTCCAAAATCTATTTTGATTTTAAAATCATATTTTATTTCTAAAATCAAAATTTATTAATTTTACAAATTAATTTCATAAATTAATTTTCTAATAAAATTAACAAATAATTATTTAAACAATTTAAATAATTCTAATTAATTTAATATCCAATATTAAATTAATTTTTACACAAATTCATCTTCTTTATCCATTTTTCGTTTGATTCTAATTTGAATGTTTCAAATTAACTTATCACGCTAGTCTAAAGCTAATCCATTTTTGAGCTAGTAGAAGGACCTCATGGACCTACAGATCATGGGCTCCAACGATCCGAGATTAATCAGCTAAACTCATTAGACCGATCTAACCCCATTCGTTAACTAATGGGTCACTCCGCTAAAGCCCATAGTTGAACTCCCTAGATATATTATGTCCACTCGATATAACCATGATTAGTAAATCAACCCTTCACAGGTTGTTCGTAATAACGGCTAGGTCAAATCTCTATTTTACCCCCGAAATTACCTATGTTTCTTAAGTCCCCACTGATCCCCTAATGAACAATTGTTTTGTGTTTCAATCAACAAAACCAAATCCTTCTCGGGCCAATGAGAGGGCAAGACCCTTTGTTCAAGACCCAGAATCAGCACTTTAGGGAACAACCTTACTACTATCCCTAAAGCGGGTAGGAGTGAATTCCCTCTTGCACCCTATGTCCCCAGCTATCTATCTAGTCTTACCCCTGAAATGGCAATCTTATTGAATTGGTCCGATCTTATACAAACTCTTTTGCACAAGGACACCCTCACTCCTCATGTCCAACATGAACAAATCAATTAAGAGTGACTCATTTCGTGGTCCGATCTTATATAAACTCTTTTGCACAAGGAAACCCTTACTCCTCATGTCCAACAGCGTTATAAAATAAGAGTGACTCATTTCGTGGTCCGATCTTATACAAACTCTTTTGCACAAGGATACCCTCACTCCTCATGTCCAACATGAACAAAATAGGATCACTTCATTTGTAACACTTTACAACTCTTTGTAACAACTACAGAGCAGACCGCATTCAATAGTGTTACCAGAATAAGGTACCCAACCTTATCCATATACTATAGATCATTTTGACTATTTACTCGAACCTGATCCACCTTTATGTCTCCAAATAAAGTTCAATTACTCATCCAATAGTCAAGAGACTTTAGGTTTATTGGATTTCTATTCAAGCAATAGATCTATTCTATAACACCTTTATTGCTTTTTCATAATAAATTTCATTGTTTACATACCACGAGTTTTAGGACATAAAACCCAACATAAAAATGATTTATTCGAAAACATTTTCTTGTCTAGTTCTAAAAGTCCCTATATATATGTTGGTTGATATAGTTACAATTTATTAGATAAAATTGAGATTTTAAACCATAAAAATAAAAGAAACTTTTTTAAAATAGAAAAATAAGGAAAACTATTTACACAAAATAGCAAAATTTTAATCTTTTTTTATGGAGGCTGATAGAAGTCGATGGGTGTCTATGATAGAAACTAAATGAAGGTGTCGATTAGTGGTAGAAACTAATAGAAATCCATCAGTATTTATTAGTATCTTTTTTTGTTATTTCTATAAATAGTTTGATATTTTTTTTATCTCTGAAAATTTTTTAAAATTAAAATATAAAATCCCAACAACAGCATTAAAAAAAATTATTTAAAAAAGAAAAGAAAAGAAAAAAATTGGATAAGTTCCGAATATTGTAGTGATATCAATAGTTTGACTATGATGTTGACCCTTCAAAGTATAAGACCGCCTGGAAGCAACATCAACAGACAACAACAAATATCCAAGTAAGTAGTAACCAATTTGAATTTGAATTTAATGTCATGTCTATTTTAAAAATTTTAGAATTAATATGGTCAACAAAGTAGTTACTAGTTTAATGTTTAAGAATCAAATTGAAATTGTAAAAAATTCAAAGATGGACTTGAAATCAATTTTGAAGAAAAGTCCAATGTATTCATCAAAAACCCTTAAAACTATTAATTGTATTAATGAAAAGTTGGAATTTCACATAGGTGTTTTAATTTAGATTCAATAAGAATAATTCATAATTTGATTCCATTTAAGCTCAACATTCAAGATTATCTAAATAAAGTTATTTAACAAAAAAAAAACTATAATTACCCAAGAAAATTACATAGAATTCTAATCATTAATTTAGGGTTTCAATTAACTCAACGTTTAATATTTTAGGGATATAGAAATATAAACTAATATTTTTTCTTTGAATTTTTAAAATAAACAAAATATTTTGAAAATTTAGGTGCGAATATAAAATAATCTTAAAATTAAGATACAAAATTAAATTTAAAAATTTTAAATTAGATTATGAGTTTAATTCCACGGGTTCAAATATGTGGTTAAGTAACACGATTTTTTAAATAGTTTGAATTATCAACTTTAAGATGATAATTCGTAACTTGTAGATATGATAAATAAATTTCAATTTGTTGACATTAACCAAAAATAATCATTAGAATTTCAATTATCCACGGCTATTAATGTTGACTCACTCCTCTTGAAAAGAACGCGTTTCACTATTTAATTCAAAATTGGCAACTCCTAATCTCCTCTTACCATTATCCATTCCTTCTAATATAAACTATATAACCCTTCCCTCCATATTCTTCTTTTAATTACAAAAACAAAAATCATCAAAAATGGTTTCAACACAAAAAATGAGTTTCTTTGCTTCTTTCCTCTTCATTGCGGTTCTCCTCCCGGTTGTTGCTGCCGTCCACCGTGTCGGAGGCGATTTTGGTTGGAACCTACCACCAACTCCCACCTTCTTCTCCGAATGGGCTAGTAATAAGACTTTCTTTGTCGGTGATTTCCTAGGTAAATAATCATTTACTCTATTCTACTATGTTAAATTATATAAAAGTACGATCCGTAGGTTTCAAGTAAGCCTCTAAATTTTGAAAAGTTTTGTTTTCAACTTTGAATTTCAAATTTTGATCCAAAAAATATTTTTGGAGAGAAAAATTTTCTCTAAAATATATATATTTACCGTTAAAATGAAAGATGATAATTGATATCGCAATCGGTCGTCATATTATTTTTAACTATATACAATATTTAAGATCGTTGTTAACATTTATTTCATCTCAAAATGTATCATTAAAATCATTTACATAATCAATTTTTTACCCTACAATTGCTAAGTCAAATTACATGATTGAATATTGTAAATGATGTTAGTATGTTTTTCAATTTTTACACATTAATCGTAATTGTTGCATCAATTTTCATCTTTTTTAATAATAAAAAGGAAAAAGTCTTTGACGTAATTTTCAAAACATTCTTAAAAGCTCAATGAAAATATGAAACTACCAAAATAAGCATAGCTTATGGTTGATGGCAAAATATGGACAAGAAGACTCGTCTGACCTTCACGTGCCTTCAACGGTATAAATTTATTATTTTGGAGAAGAAAGACGTCTGGTGTGTATCACAAAACCTCTTATGCTTAAATCAATATTGAACAAAGGTTCAAAGCAAGCTAGAAGTAGGAAGGAGAACTTATCTTGGATGATGCTTATGACCTCTTATTTCTAGGGGGGTGAACTCTAGGGTTTCTAATGTAAAAGGGATATGAAATACTAATTCGAGACAATCATGAGAGCTAAAACCTTGACCGTGAGTAAGTGAGCCTCCATGAAGGAAGGGAGGTCACATCACTGGCAAAGTTGGGCCATTTGGTCCAACTTCCTCCCTTCTCCTAGTCTCTTCCTTGCTTGCTCCGTTTCTTGCACTCCTTTGCCATTATTGTTGTTTTGATTTTATCCTTACCATTCCCCTCTCCAAAACTCGTGACTCTTGTTCCAAAATAATCTATAACAAATATAATTTCAATATATCAAATATTATATGTCCTCACCTCATAAATGATCAAAAAAGACAAATAATAAAAAAATTGAAACTTTACAAAAGTATAGAAAGGGAAAATTTTCACATATAAAAAAAGTATCAAACTACCGATAGACACTGATAGACTTCTATTAGGATCTATCACATAATATCAAGATTTCTATCCGTTTCTATCACCGATATATACTGATAGAATTTCATCCGCTTCTATCAAAGAATATTAAAAAATGTTTGTTTTAGTATTAAAAGAAGTGGGTGTTTTTGTGTAGTGTTCAATTCAAGTGCCAACGAAACTCACAACTATGCAATGCCCGAGTCTCAAGCAGAGTTTGATGGGTGTGTGAAGCCAGGATTATTTTTCGAGACTGTCAGTTCTGTGAGCTTTAATCGCCCTGGACGTAAATACTTTATATGTAATGTTGGGAATCACTGCAATTTGGGCATGAAATTTGCTATTGACATTTTGCCTAAACCTGGATCAATCGCACCCAACGCTGCTCTCAAAATTGTTGCATTCCCTACATTACTACTTCTCTTCATCACCATCATCACCAATTTCTTCTTCTTCGTTTAAGATATATTTATACTTTCAAATTATCTCCAAAGTATATGATATTTTTTTAATTTTAATAACTCTATTGTAATTAACATGATTTATTTAATATATTCATTCACTTGTCTTTAGCCCCTCATTGAAATCCATTGTTATGAATGGAGAAATTTGATGTTTGTATATTTAAATAAAAATGGAGTAAAATATCATTTTGGCCTCTAAACTCGTTAACGTTGCAACCTTAACTTTAAAAAGTGTTACAATTTTCTTGATCCAAATATTGAAATTTGGTAAAACTAGAGAAAATTGTTTTTAGAGTTTTTTTAAATAAAATTTAAGAATTTTGACAAAATTATTTAATGCTTAATTAATTTGAGCATTGGACACAATTATTTTGCGCAAAGTTTTTATTTATTGAAATTATCAAGTTTGTATAAGATTTTTATACTATTTTTTCGTTAAAATTACTGAAAATATAACTAAAATAAAACTGAGTTAAAACTATAAAAGTTGATGGAAGAAACACAAAATATATATATATATACCTTAACTAATATATCATTTCGAGTTACTGTAAAATCTAATAATCTCATTCATAATTTAATACGTTACTAAATGATAAATTAATTTATAAGTTGTTTTTAAATATAAAAAAATGAATTAAAATATTTACAAAACATAACAAAATTTTAGAACTATCAATGATAGACATTGATAGACACTCTGACATTATTAAAAATGTTAGAAATCTATCAGTGTCTATCAACGTCTATCATTCATAGTTCTAAAATTTTGCTATATTTTGTAAATATTTTCAACAGTTTTACCATTTGAAATAATTTTTCTTAATTTATTATTAATTAATTTTGTAAATCCTATAGTATTCTTAAATGATGCTATCATGACAAACAATGAGTAGAGTCTATAATATTGAAAATTTTTCCTCCTATCACATCACCGTGAACATTGATTACATTTACCCATCCAATCAAAAGCATAAGTTCTACCTAGCCCATTGGCATCAAGTGTGTACAACAACCTCAAACATCATAGTTCAATCATTCACTTCACATATTTTTTTTTAAGGGTTCAAGGATTGTTAAAAGTTCTCTAAACAAAAAAGGGGAAAGAGTTATTTGCTTTGAATTTTGGTATTCTCAATTTTGTTTATTTAGTTGAGCTATTTGGTTTCATTTATTTATGGTTTAGTTTGTTTGAAGCTTGATGTTTTCAAACAAATTGTATAGATATATTTGGTTTTAGTTTAGATTATGCAACTCTTTCAATACATGCCTTGAAAGAATCTAATATAGGTCGAAATTACTCTATGTTAAAATATAAGTTAAATATCCTAACTCATAAGTTAAGTCTAACTTTTTGTACAATTTTTTAGGCTTATAAATTATGTGAATCAGAAGGTGATTGAAAAGTATATCATTAAGAATGAATAAATATTGGATTAAACTTCGAGATGAGTTATCAACGGATTATAAGGAAGGAATAGCTCAATTCCTTGAAGTAACAAAATATCTTGTTAATGACTCTAAAAAAATAAGATGTCCATGTAAACATTGTATGAATACAATCTGGTAATAACTCTGAAAAAACAAGATGTCTATGTAAACATTGTATGAATACAATGTGGAAATCATTAGACAGGATAGAAAGATATATATTCACAAATGGAATATCTCCCTCGTATAGTAAATGGGTCTATCATGGAGAACCAGTATGTGGTGAATCTCAATATAAAATTAACAATGGAAAAGGTAAAAAGATCTCATATAAGGTTTTATGTCATTTTTCATTAATATTGAGACTGAAACGATTGTTTGCATCAGAACATATTGCATTTGAAATGAGATGACATAAAAATAAGCGTACTCAAATAGATGATATGTTACGACATTTAGTTGATGGAGAAGGGTGGAAGTATTTTGATCATGAATTTCCTTGGTTTGCTTCAGACTCCCAAAATGTTTGTTTAGGGTTAGCTTTGGTGGGTTTAATCTATTTGAAAATATGAGTACTTCGTAATAGTATGTGACATGTTGTGTTAATTCTTTATAATTTGGCACCATGGAAATGCATGAACGAGACAAATTTCTTCATGTCTCTATTTATACCAGGATCGAAATCTCCTAGAAAAAAAATTGATGTTGATTTTCAACCATTGATAGAAGAGTTGAAAGAATGTGGAATAATGGTGTTCACACTTACGACTCTATCAGAGGAGGTGAATACTTTCAGTTACGTGCTTGTTTGTTATGACCTATTAATGACTTTCCTACATATGATGACTTATCGGGTTGGAGTATAAAAGATTACCAAGCATGTCCCATATGTAAAAAAGATACATCATCACTTGGGATAAAAGGAAGTTTTTTATTCATGGGACATCGGCCCTCTCTTCCAAAAAATCACAGTTGGCATAAAAATAAACAGCATGACGGGAAGGTAGAACATAGACCTCCTCCAATGTCAATGGATGGAGAACAGATCTTAGAACAAGTTAGTCAGTTAAGATTTTATGTGCTCAGTAAGCATTCAACAAAGAAAGATAAGAAAATAAAACGAATAAAGTCAAGTTAGTCAGTTAAGATTTTATGTGCTCGGTAAGCGTTATTTGTTTTTGTTATGGTTTGGAATGTAGGGGATAAAATAAAGTCGTGTTTTGCCTTATTTTGCTATCCTGCAGTTATGGTAACAACTGAAATACTTTGTATTATGCAATAAAAGGTTATTTGTTTTTGTTATGGTTTTGAATGTAGGGGCTAGAATAATGTTGTTGTTCTTAATATTATGTTTGAATTGTTTTTGTTGTGTTTTAAACATGGGGTGAGTTGTGTTGTTGTATTGAATGTTGAATTGAGAATTGTGAGTTAAGGATTTTTGTGTTATTGTTGTTTGGGATATGTGTTAAAGAAATGTGAGTTAGTGTTTTTTATTCTTGTTGTTGTTTTGAATGTGAGTGGAAAATTGCGAGTTAATTATACTTGTGATGTTGATATTATTTTGAATATATGCTAAAGAAATGTTCGTTTAATGATTTTTGTGTATTTGTTAATGTTTTAAATGTGAGTTAAGATTATTTATGTTGTTATTGTTGTTTTGCATATGTGTTAATGAAATATGAGTTAATAATTGTTATCATTGTTCTGAATGTTGAATTGAGAATTGTGAGTTAATGATATTCGTAGTGTTCTCATTGTTTTGAATATGTGTTGAGAAATAAGGAAATACTTGAGTCTTGTTTTTGTTGTTTGGATGAATGAGTGAATGTGTTTAGATATATGTGTTGAGAAAAGTAATTTAACTTTAGGTGTTTAGTTATAATTTAAACTTTGTATGTATTTTTTGTTTTTCTACGGGATCATTTTGCAATCGAACATGACTAAAGTGTTTTTTTGTCAATGTTATGTATGTTAAACTTAAGTGTTTTTTTTTTTTATCAAGACTCATGTGTTTTGTTATTTTTAGTCCATATGTGTCTATTTTATTTTGGAACAATATAAGTTGTAAGGATATTTATGACTATTTAAATGAAGTTTGGTTGTTTTCCCCTTTTAAAAATTTTGATTCATATAAATAATTTAAATATTTTATCGGATATTCAGCTACAATTGAAACTAAGAGAAATATATAAAATTGAAAATATTATTAATTTTACAAAATTAATTTCATAAATTAATTTTCTTAATAAAATTAATAAATAATTATTTAAACAATTTAAATAATTCTAATTAATTTAATATCAAATATTAAATTAATTTTACACAAATCCATCTTCAAATATTTAAATCATATTTAAATATTATTTCTCCAATTTCGTTTTTTAATCCTAATTTGAACGTTTCAAATTAACTTATCACGCTACTCTATAGCTAATTCATTTACGAGTTAGTAGGGGGATCTCGTGGACTTACAGATCATGAGCTCCAACGATCCGAGATTAATCGGCTAAACTCATTAGACCGAACTAACCCCATTCGTTAACTAATGGGTGATTCCACTAAAACCCATAGCTGAACTCCCCTTACTGTAGATATATTATGTCCACTCGATATAACCATGATTGGTAAGTTAACCCTTCACAGGTTGTTCGTAATAACAGTTGGGTCGAATCTCTATTTTACCCCCGAAATTATCTCTTGTTCCTTAAGTCCCACTGATCCCATAATGAATAATTGATTTGTGATCCAATCAACAAATCAGATCCCACTCGGACCAATGAAGGGTGGGGCCTCTTGTTCAAGACCCAGAATCAGCACTTAAAGGGAACTACCTCTCTACTAACCCTAATTAGGTAGGAGTGAATTCCGTCTTGCATCCTATGTCCCTACCTATTCATCCGGTCTTATCCCCAAAATGGGAGGCTTATTGAACAGAGACGTTGGACTATTCTCACCGTTTGCAGATCAAAGGATAATCCCGAACAAATAGGAGTTCATAGTTAGCTCAGGATTAAGGTCAAGTTACTTAAGTCATCGCTTTGAAATAGTCAGTCTTAAACAGTAAACAGCATTATAAAATAAGAGTAGTTAGTTTCGTGGCCCGATCTTGCACAAAACTCATTTGCACAGGACACCCCCACTCCTCATGTCATAACATGTACAAATTAGGATCACTTCGTTTGTAGCACTTTACAACTCTTTGTAACAACTACAGTGTAGGCCGCATCCAATAGTGTTACCAGAATAAGGCACCCAACCTTATTCATATACTATATATCATTTTTGACTATTTAATCGAACCTGATCTACTTGTATGTCTCCACATAAAGTTCAAGTACTCATGTAATAGTCAAAAGACTTTAGGTTTATTGAATTTCTAAAAAAAACAATATATTCAATAACTTATTGAATTTTCAGAATAAGTTCTATTGTTTACAAACCACGAGTTTTATGACATAAAACCCAACAAACTCCCACTTTGACTAAAACTCCAGTGGTAACTTATATATCCCGTATATAAGACTGAGTTTCTGAGTTTTATAGAGAAATACAATAAACTACGACATCTCATACCCATGGTTTACCTTTCGGGTGTTTTTGAAAATAATATTCTTTTAAAAAAATTAAGTCAATTTCGACGTCACGTAGGTGTAGGTAAAAGTCATCATCCCGACGTTATATGTAAAGCATCGGCAAAAGTTCAATGCCTGTTAAACCAAATTATCCCGACGCATACAAATGTAAGCGTTGGGTAAGCATCCCGCCGACGCATATGCATAGCGTAGGCGTAGAAGATCTACGTCGACGCCATTAATTCGATGTCGACAAAAATCGTGAACTTAAAAGGCGTCAGCGTAGACAGTCTATGCCGACGCCAACAAAAAAATTGTCGGGCTAGCTTATCTCGACGGCAGGCGTCGACACTAACTTTTACCAATTTTGGAAGTTATCCCTGCGTTTTGTGGCGTCGGCTAAAGGTCTTTTTCTTGTAGTGAAAGGTAGAGAGAAAGCGGGAGAAAAGCAACGATTGGAGGTGTGGTGGTCAATGAAGGTAAGCGGCAGGGAGGTAAAGACGTGGTTGATGATAGATGGTAAGAGGAGTGTTGGTTGGTGAAAGAGAGGTGTTGGGGGTGAGGTCTGTTGCTGCAAAGAAGAAGTTCAACTTAAAATAAAAATAATTAATAATTAATAATAATTTTAAAAAAAAAAAAAAAACCTAAGTATATCATTGTAAAATATATCAACGACATTATTATCAAAAGTTTATCAACAATATATCAATCAAATATATCAATAGTATATCAGTCAAGTGTATCAGTATTATAAAAGAAAGTATGATTATCAAGTTTATCAACATTATATTAGTCAAGTGTATCATTCTCAAGTATATCAATCAAGTATATCAAATTTATTAGCAGTCGAGTATATCATGTTTTAACTCATTAACATATCAATATCCAATTTAAGTCCTAATTTATTTCCATAGAAATAACCACTTAAGCTCCATAACCGCTTTTTTCTCTTAATTTTATGTTTTTTGAAATTAAGTACGTGTAGTTTTGTTGCCTACTTTTTTTTAATGATGTTTTAAAATACTAAATCAATATTTTAAATATTTGTTGGTAATAATGTTTCATTTTTATTTTTTTAATTTATACTTATTTTCTCAAAATTTTTCAATTATAATCTTCACATTTTTCAAAGAAACACTTCAACTTCTAGTTGAATTTTAAAAATAAAAACAAATTATTTTTAATTTCTAAAACTTGACTAAAATTTTTAAAATATTAATAAAAGAAAGTAGATAATAAAATATTAACGGGTGTTTAGATCCTCAACATGAAGTTGGAGTAAGTTATTATAGTTCACTCATATTTGAGATTCCTAATAAATTAGGTTTTCAACTATTATAACCTACCGGTTTTAAAAATGTTACAATTTTAATTTTTTAATAAAATTTCTTGCTTTTATAAACCAAACTTTGATAAAATTTGAGAAAATAATATATTATTTAATTTTTAAATAAAATTTATGAATTAGGATAAAGTTATTTAATGGTTAATTTAAGCATGACCCAAAAGTTATTTTGTGCAAACTTTTGTTTTATCGAAATTATTGAGTTAATAAGATTTTTTAAATAAGATTCTTATATTTTTGTTTTATGGTTAAAATTATCGTGTGAATTAGAAAAATAGAACCAAAATAAAAATGGATTTAAACTATAAAAATTGACTGAGAAACACAAAAAATTACCTTAGTTAATCCATCAACCTCTTTTCACATCAACATGAACATTGATTTAAATTTTCTGTCAAATCAGAAGCACAAGTTCTACACGTTTTCTCCACATGCCCTGCCCCATGCCATTTATCATCCACCTACAATTTCATTTAAAAGTTTTTTTTTCTTTTTTGAAAAGATTTGAAGAATTTTTCAGTACCATAAAAAAATAAAAATAATTTAGAATCATGTAATAAAATAATATATTGTTTAAGGATAATATGAATGTGGAAGTAATATGGGTTATGATGCACTCTAATTTTTATTTTTTTATTTTTTTTTTGACAAATATCAATTTATATTTTTGAATTTTTTATGTTGTCCGTTTAAACCATAAACTAATCATTATATCTGTTAAGGATATTAAGGACAAAAGAATAGGACTTACCAAAGGAATAGGTTGGTTACAAACAAATCTCTAACCATTTGTAATTGTTGAGTTATTTTTGCGTTCCCAAATTAGGGATTCCATATTGTATAAATCCTCACCTATGTACATTTCAAATACAAGAAATCATAAAAAAAACTTGGCTTGCTATTTGCTACCTATTGTCTACTTGATTGAGTCATCGTTTACCTTGTCTAAGTGCTATCGTCCGCAGCGTGAGTCAAGCCATATCCTTCAACCTCTCTTTCCTAATTGTATCAATTTAAACCTTGAACTTGATATTGTATCAATTTAAACCCCAAACTAATAATTGTATCAAACAATTTAAACCATGAAGTTTCATAATTGTATCAACTTAAACCCTTCATTGTGTTTTGTTTGGATACACTTATGAATGTTCGGGATTTAAATTAATATATTTATGAAAGTTCAATGTTTAAATTGATACACTTAAAGAAAGTTTAAGGTTTAAATTGATTTAATTATAAGTTTGAAGTTTAAATTGATACAAATCCCAAAGTTCAAGATTTAAACTGATACAACTCTCAAAGTCGAAGGTTTAAATTGATATAATTCTTAGTTTATGATATAAATGGATATTTGCCCTAAATTTTTGTTCATTTGGAACCTTTGTTTCCAATGACACGCCAGTCTCATTATTATTATTATTATTAAGTTATAAGTTCTAACAATATATATAGACTTCATAGAGCTGTGGTTTGGAAATTTCTAGCCATTTATTTAAAGTTGTAATGTTTTGACTCATTAACATGTCAATTGTCAATATCCAGTTTAAGTCATAATTTATTTTCATACAAATAACTTAAAGCTCCATTTGAATAATTGTTATGTTTTTTAAAATTAAGTTATAGTTTTGTTGCCTACTCTTGTTTAATAACGTTTTAAAAATATCAAATCGATATTGTAAATATTTTTTGGATGATAATTTTGTTTTAATTTTTTTTTAATATATATTTCAAAGAAATAAACTTTTAGTTGAATTCTAAAATAAAAATAATTATCTAAAAACTGTTTTTTTAGTTTTTAAAACTCGACTTTCACAAATCACAAAGATTAGTTTCCAAATATGGGAAAATTAAAAGGAAATTGTCCTTTTAGAAACTATTTAGAAAAATATTGTTGTTTTCAAACTATTTATAAAAATATTGTTGTTTTTTTTTTTAAAATAAGTTGAGGGTTGAAAATTCGACCTAGATTGGTTGAATTTTGAACCCTCGACCTTCCTTTCATTTGTACATCGAACTTTGAACCCTCGACCTTACCTTTCCTAACATTATTATCGAGTCTGTTTAATTATCATTCCGGAGACTTTCCTTTATCAAAAGATCGTATTTCTAAATTAAAATTCTAAGGTCCCCTGGAATTTCTTCCAAAGCTTGTTGAATAATTTTTACGGATTCTATCATCTCAGCAAATCTGACTAAATAACGAGCTAATGAATCTCCTTTTTTTTGCCATTGAACTTCCCAATCAAATTCGAGAGCGAGATTTTGAGCGTGAGCGTGAGCGAGAGTGAAATAGCGAGATTTTGATAGAGAGCGATAATACTGTACAAATTTCCCCTTTTTTTCCTTTTTAATTATTACACATTCCACCTTTCTTTCTAATCTTTTTTTTTAATTTTATTTTATAAAAATAATTTCTAAAAATATTTTATTATTTTATTTAAACTCTAAAAAGAATAAATTAAAAAAATAATAACTCATAAAAATAAAAAAATGTAAATTAAATATCTCATTTATATAAAAATAATTACAAAAATCAATGTGTCCCACAAGGCAGACGTGGTCGATTTCGAGTTGGTTGTCGTCGTCGACTTCGAACTTGAGGTTACTCGGGTTCTTCTTGATGTTGCTCTGGTACCTCTGCATGCGCTTCATAATATAAATATTCATTATGCTCTCCACGACCCCGACCATGTCCATGCACGTATGAAGACGAAGGACCAGTTTCTGAGTCATAATGTTCTAAACCAAATGCTGGCATCATCATACTAACATAATCAGTTTAACTGCGTCATAGGGGGCAACTCTTTCACATTATGTGCAACCTCATCAAACTCATCCTCTTCCCGACCAGGTCCTCTACGTCTAGGAGCTGGTGGAGGAACAATAGGTATATCGTACATATAATGAATTTCCTCCATATAGCTTTGGTTGTCACTAAATATAGCAAGAACTTGGTTCGGATCATTCGCAACCTCACGGAGTCTACTGTTGCTCGATCTCTATGAGTTATAAAAAAATTAGAATATTTAAAATAAATTTAAATTAAAAAAAATAGATAATATTCATTCATTTACCAGATGACCCACAGCTGCTCACGGATGAGTGACGTAGCGCCTTATGATATTATTATACCAATGAATATATTCTGGAGTGAAATCTGTAATAAACCTTATACGATAGTGTCATCGCACTACCAAATGTGCAACTTTTTCGGACCAATCTCCAGTCTTTAGGCCAATATCATACAGTACAGGTTCAGTATTACAAGGCGATGGGACATCCTGTTGAAAACCGAATTGCTTCATCATCCTGTCAGGAATATGTCACTCACCAATGTGAAAACATATGAGGACTCATCGTCCGCCATATGTTTTGACCATTCGTACAAAAATTAAGCAAAGTATGCACAATAATTTTGTACGACTCCCAAATAACCTGAAACACAAAATATTATATTAGAGAATATTAAAGACAAATACAATAAAAATGTGAATAAAATAATCAATTAGGTTTAGTGTAATGTACCTGTTCAGGTTGAAGCAGATCAAACATGTATCTATATTGGTTGACTACATGTGTGGTTGTCCTAGTAACACAAAATTTGTCTCTCCACCTAAATCTTTAAATTGATAATTTAGAATTTTAAATTGAATTAAAACAACATACCGAGAACCGTAGGCTCGTCCAACTAACTGAGCGTCATTAACATAATGTAGCTGTGGAGCCATTGTTGGAAATCGCTCCCAAGCCCATAGTTGCAAAAGTATGAGAGGCCCAACTATCTCTCGAACCTCAGGTCTTGTTGCTTTGCATAGTTGTCTATACAACCATGCCAAGCATGCTCCACCCCACGAATACCGCCCCGCATCATGGAGGTTAGCTAACAGTGGCAGGAACATCAAGTGAACAAAATGACTTGATTTATCTGAAAACAGACTTCCACCCATCATTTGTAGTATATATGCTCGCGCATATCTTATGACGGTTTCCTCGTCTGCATCATCTGTGAGCTCACGAAATTGTGTTCCTAACCATATTAAACTTAACCTCGATCTTTAATCTTGTCGGCAGGTGGGGTCGCACCGAGGTACAGTTGACAAACTTCTAACCAGTCATCGTACATCACTCCGGTGACCGGCTCACCGTCAACAGGTAACCCCAACAACACTTCTATGTCTTGTAGAGTGATAGTGCACTCTCCAACAGACATATGGAATGTATGCGTCTCGGGCCTCCATCTCTCGACCAAGGCTATGATCATCGCCAGTCCAACTGAATAAATCCTGCCTCTCGACGTCTGCAAGATATTTTTCCAATAGTATGATCTCGCCATACAACATATGATCGATGAATGGACTGGTCGTACAAAACATCGGGATCAACAGGTCATGGGTTTAAAACCATGATCTGAAAAAATATATATATACATTAAAATTGACTATAATTGAATAGTAGAGAAAAGTGTGAGGGTAAAGAATCATGTAAAACTTTATTGATTAAAAAATAATTGAATATACAATAGATTATTATAAAAAAATTGAATATACAATAAATTATAATAAAAAATTGAATATACAATAAAATGAATATATAATAAAAAAAAATTATTTATTATTCAATCCCTAACTATCTGGAGCTGTCTTAGTAACGAATGACACTTCCTTCGATTATGTCATAACTGGTTACAAAATCCACATCATTGTCGAGTGGCTGGTTCTGTCCAATGAAACAAGTGGCAAGCATTCGGCATTCCATGCTCGCATTTTATGGCCGTTTGCTCACATTTTAACATGAACTACGAAGATTTTATTGAGGACTACTACAAATTGTCAACGTATGTTGAATGTTACTTGAGAACTACTACAAATTGTCAACGTATGTTGAATGTTACTCTCTTCAATTTCAACCTATACCGCATGAAGATTACTGTATCATGCACCCTAATATGCCCGTCTTACATCCTGATCCATCGTTGTTGAGAAGACCTGGTAGACTGAAAAGTTCACGTTATCACAACGAGATAGATTTGATAGAACCAGCCACTCGACAACGATATGGATTTTGTAACCAATTAGGACATAATCGAAGGAAGTGTCCTTCGTTACTAGGACGGGCTCCAGATAGTTAGAGATTGAATAATAAATAATTTTTTTATTATATATTCATTTTATTGTATATTCAATTTTTTTATTATAATTTATTGTATATTCAATTTTTTTTATAATAATCTACTGTATATTCAATTTTTTTTTTGTAATCAATAAAGTTTTACATTATAATAATCTAATATATTCAATTTATAGTATAATAATCTAATATATTTAATTTATTCAATTTATTGTCTAATGATTATTCAATTATAGTATAATAATCTAATATATTCAATTTGTTGTCTAATGATTATTCAATTATAGTATAATAATAATCTAATATATTCAATTTGTTGTCTAATGATTATTCAATTATAATATAATAATCTAATATATTCAATTTATTATCTAATGATTATTCAATTATAGTATAATAATCTAATATATTCAATTATAGTCTAATGATTATTCAATTATAGTATGATTATTAGCTCTTTTTTCTTTTTTCTTTTATATATATATTTCTATGGAAAGTTCAAATAAAGTGAAGACTCTCGCTCTCTCTCAATATCTTGCTCTCTCTGTTATTGTTGCTATTTTTCCATTAATGATTACTAGCTTTCATTTCTTATGGAACAATCACAAACACTTTTTTTATTATGGATCTACTATCAGAAACTCAATGCGTATTCTTAGCATTCAATGTGTATTCCTGAATAATCTCATTTTTCAATTATTCAATCATTTCATTTTACCAAGTTCAATGTTAGTCAGATTAGTCAATATAAACTAAACCTCGCTCTCTCCAACATTCTCGCTTTGAATCTCGCTCTCTCTTAAAATCTCGTTCAACATCTCGCTCTCTCCTACTATCTCGCTTTGAATCTCGCTCTCTTCTACTATCTCGCTTTAAATCTCACTCTCTCTCCTTAATCTGCTTCAGCCCACTTATTTCCTTAATCGCTTTGAAGTTTCGACATGTGTGTAACCTTCGACAACCTAATATACAAAATTTTGTTCGTAGACAAAGCTAATTCAGAATTGTCTTTCATTCCAAGACATAACTTGTATCCATGCGCTTTATATTCGCCTGGAGTTCGCTCCTAGAAATATAGTCATCCCCACTCCCTCACGTCAATCCCACAAGCCTCTGTCTAATTCGAAATGATAACAAAATGCATAGGTTGTTAGAAGCAGCTCGAGTACACAGATACATATAGTATAGCATCTCATTACTTTATTTCCTCTATAAGGGAAAAAGAAAAGTAATAAACCTGCAATCTCGAGGGTGGATGTGTGTCGAAACTTCAACCTTCGACAACCTAAGGGAGATTTGTGAGATTTCCCTTGTCGAGGGTTGAAGTTTCGACCTATGTATTGTTTCCAGGTTTTTCTTGTTCGTCGAGTTCTCAACGTTCGATCTCCACATTAGTCGAGTTCTCAACGTTCGACCTCTAGCCTCGAACTCCCAAAACAACAATATTTCCCTAATAAGTTTTGTAAATAATAATATTAATATTAAAGATCCTTTCAAATATAAATTATTTTAACTCAAGTAGTTAGGAAAATGGCACTTATTTATAAAAAAAAATTAAAAGAAAACTTTGATATTGTTTTGAAGGGAAGTAGTATAGTGCTAAAACTTTTCTTTAAATTAAACAAAATCTGAATTTCCTCCTCAAATTTTACGATCCAAAGCTTGTTTTTATTTTCCAACTCTATTTTTTATTTGTAATAAAATTTACACTTTTATAACATTAGAATCATAATTAAATTGCATTATATTTCTTTTTTAGAAAAGGAAAACAAGGATGTGATTTATGAAACATTGAAAATAAAATGAAATAAAATATTACTAAAACCAACAAAAATATTATATATATGATTTGAGATTGACAAAAATTACAAGCATCTCTTTTAATTTCTTGACTTCATTCATTCAACAAATTGTTCAAACACAAACAAAAGGATACTTGATCAACAACCAGCTCGGTCTTCTTTTATACGGACTTATTATCAAACACTTCTTAATAAAATCTCTTCCTTCTTTCGATATATCTTTCGAAATTTGTATTGCATCTACGTTGTTACGAAGAGGCTTTCCCATCAACATCTCCAACACCACACATCCAAGTGTCCAAATATCAACGGACCAATCTAAATAACCATCGTTAGCCAACTCCAGAGGTATATACGATCCCGAACCCCTAATTTCTTCTCACAAAATACTTCAGCAGTGAGCTTCCTAGCCAATCCAAAACTGCTAACTTAGCTCCACTAGGTGATATTAAAATATTTCTTGATTTTATGTCGCCATGAATATACCGACCATTACAATGCATGTAATAAAGTCCATACACAATATCTCTTGTGTACTGACGAACTTCATATTCCAGTAACCCATTAGGTCCAAATTTGAGAATGTGATCCCGCAAGCTAGAGCCAGAGCAATACTCGAATAGAAGATTATAAACCTTTTCACCAGATTTCGTCATTGTTATTTCATCTCCACAACAATGAACTAGATTAGTAAATGGTCCTAGATTGTTTAGCACTTCCTTCTCGTGTTGGATGTGAAGAAGAGGAATCCATTAAACAAGATTTGACAACGAACTCTGCGGGAGGATTTGAATTTGGGCTGGTGGGTGCTCTGTTCTTGGTCAAGAAAATAAGGCTAGACCCAGTTTTGCGAAATAAACGATCACCAATCCAAATCGAACCGTGATACTCTTTAATAGAGAAATTCTCGCCAAATTTTTCAGAATTATGTTTGACGTTGCCATTCCACTTGTTGGTTGGCAATGATTTCTTTGCGATCTTCAAAATGCCTCTCTTTGTCTTCAAGAATTCATGCAAGTTAACAAAGTTGTGACTTTGTTGGTTCACTTGTGAAACAACATAGGACTTTTTCATAGTTTAAAACTGCGAAAAATTTGATCAAAATTAGAGATTTGAACCGGTGGAATTAACAATAGTTTTGCTTATTAATTGCCCAGTTCTTTAAATGATGCTCTGTTTATGAGGGAAAAACAGGGGATAATTTAAACTAACCTGCACAGAAATCGACCTGGTTTCTCTTTTCCGGTGCGACAGAGGGGCGGTAGGCGGTTA
Source organism: Benincasa hispida (assembly GCF_027475165.1). Lineage (NCBI taxonomy): Eukaryota > Viridiplantae > Streptophyta > Magnoliopsida > Cucurbitales > Cucurbitaceae > Benincasa > Benincasa hispida. Next base: position 23,758,300 of record NC_143479.1, on the reverse strand, counting down.
TCGGCGGAGATGGTGAGTGAAATCGGCGGTGAAACAGAAGAAATTAGAGGCAGAGAGCGGCGGCTCCGGCAGAGAGAAAAAGGACAACTCAGGTGAAATTCTCCGATGAGATGGTTATATATAGTATTTATTGAATTGGATTCTTTCGCAAGAAATTTCCATATCTAATCACTTTCCTATTTGGTTTTTTTTCCTTTCTTTTTTTCTTTTTTAATTTTTCGTATTTGATTGTAATATAGTTCTGGAAATAAATATTCAACTGGTTAGAAACTCCATTTACTTCCTTAAATAATTCTAGTGGATTTTTTTCCTTATTTGAACCTGCATTATGCTTGTCGGTGGCATATCACAAAATTTAAATAGATCTATGCCATTAATTGATTGATTTTTTTTTTTTTGTAAAAAAACAAAGTCTAAACGTTAATTGATTTAAAGATTAAGTTTGCTATTATTTATTAAATATGAGTAAGCAGTAATCCAGATTAATGTTACCAATAATGACTTGGAATTATAGTTCAAATTTCAAAATAAGTTTAACTTATATAATTGTGGTCCTGGGATTTTTTATGTTAAAGTGTATTTAAATCTTCATATTTTAAAAAAGGAAATTAACAGACTTATAAGTTTGTGAAGTTGTGTATATTAGTACATATAATTCAAAAGATTCTAGTAGGTATTTTGGTCTGTCATGTTTAACATATCATTAAATACTTAAATGCTTTAACATGACTCTAGATGTCTCAAAGCTCTTTAATTAATATGATACGTGTACATTATTTTAATTCTTTTCAATATAGAAAGTAAGTAGATAGGATTTTTAACAACATGAATCTAGTTATTAGGAGTGCGATAAATAAATAAAGAATTGAACAAATCGTTGGATCACTGGTTGGTTTGATTCTTTGGTATATAATTGGACATCTTGGTTTGTATTTAGAGAAAACAAAGAAAATTGATTGATTTGGATCGAATTTTTATTGAAAAAAATCAATCAAAACTGAATCAAATCGCGATGGTATATCTATACCCTTAAATGCAAATTATAATCTGTGTTACCTTTGTTGTTTAGAAAAAATACCAAATATTATGATGCATGTATGTTCATGTTTAATTTCAATCTATAAAAAATAGATCCAACTTTAAGTTGAAAATTGCAAAAAGCACCAATTAAAAAACAAAAGCGAAAATAAGAACAAAGTATTGGAAGGAAAAAGGAAAAGACCAAAAACCAAAAATCAATCTGATAATAAACCGAACTGAATAAAAATCAATCCTTTGATTTTGTTATTTACTAAACATTGGATTAGATTTCTTCTTATGAAATCGATTTGGCTTGGTTTGTGCACTCCCATAACATTGAAATGTTCATTAACTAATACAAATTATCTCTTTAGTATTTTTCAACATCGTTCTTACTAGCGGATATCACCCTAGAGTTTATTTATAAGGTCAAGTTAAATTTTTAATGTCCAAAAATTATTGTGGAACATGTAATGGACATTTTAAAAGTTAATGACCAAAGAAAATCAAAATTAAAAAGATAAAAATCAAAATGAATATTTTAAAAATAGAAGGATAGCAATAAATCAAAATAAAAAATATAATAGATAAAGTAACATTGTTAAAAAGCAAATATACTAATATTAAATAATTGATTTATATGTTTTAATTACAGGCAACTATTTGTTTTGTTTTTTAATTTAATAAATAAAGTACGGAATTTGAACCTATACCTTTTAACGAGATAGTGTGTCTTTGAACAAATAATATATCGTTAGGTTTGTAATTTATTACATCACTATATAATATTCCAAGTTACGAATTTTTCTCACATCTGTCTTTCGAATTTTTCAATACACGATGCTTTATTCTTTTATCTTCTATGTTTTGGGGAAAAAAGTAATTAGAATAGGAAGTCGAAATATTTTTTTAGTTCAACCGTTTGAGGGGGAAGAATTCAAATTCTTGATCTTTTTGTATAAGGTAAATACTTAATGTTAGTTGAGTCGTGTTTTTATTGATATAAAATTTATTTTTATTTTTTATTTTTTACCTTTTTTTATAATATATGAGATGGATGATTGAACCTCTAATTTTGAGGTTAATAATATATTTTTGTGCCCGTTGAATATATTCATATTGATCAAAATGGATGCACATAGAGACAAGAGACACATGTCAATTGAGTCATACTCCTCCAATTTAGGGTTTGAAACTAATATATATATTAACTCTTTTAGGGGGTGTTTAACTCACATGAGTTGAATTGAGTTGGTATAATATACCAACTAATTGTCTAAAAGTTGGTAGAGTTTAATTGGTATATTTTATTAACTCACCCTAATTCTCCATTCTTTCAATGTTTTCAATGGCTTCACTCATCGGTCACTATCACATTCCGAGAACTAACTCCGGGCTCCGACAACCACCTTAGATAACAACTCCGACAACGAAATCTGGACTTCGACAACCACCTAATCCGATGACAGTTTCGACGGCCAACTCCGAGCTTCGACAACCTTCGCGTGACCAACTCCGACAACCAATTCTAAGTTTCGAAAACCACCTCCATTGACTCAATTTCGACGACCACCTTCGCGCTACCAACTCCGATAACCAATTTCAGGCTCCGACAAAAAAAACTCTGATGACCAACTCCAACAACCACCTTCGTAGGCTCCGACAACCACCTCCGACAACCAACTCTAATACCACCTTCATGTAATTAACATTCGGGCTCCGACAGCCATCTCCGACTACAATCTCCGATAAAAATCATCTTTGATGATCAACTTCAACGATAACCTTCGCCCAACCAACACGGGGATTTCAAAACCGCCTCCGGTGACTAACTTCAACCACCAACTCCAATACCACCTTCATTCGACCAACTTCAGGCTCCAAAAAACCACCTTCGACACAAAACTCTAGTGAAAGCATCTTTGATAATTAACTTCGACAACCACCTCCGACTATTATAAGACTGATGACTGTTAAAGTATGTTGTAGAGTTATTGATTATGTAAAAAAAATATTATTTTATCTACATTAAGTACAATATTTATACGTAAAAAATTGTAAAAAAAATATTTTATTTAATTGAATTCACATATCAAATGAGTGTTAATAATATTTAGATGAAGAGTAAGTATGTAGTTGAAGAGTATGTAACATAGAAAAAAAACATAAAATAAAATTTTTTTCCTTAAATATTTTTCAACAAAATTTAGTGAAAAATAAATGTTTTTTCTCTGGTGATCCTCCAAATTTAGAGGAATTGAAAATAAATTTGTTGAAGAAATGTGGTGACATTTTATTGGCCGCTAAGATGGTGAGAAAGATTTAATTAAAAAAAATCATTACGTAGTAAAAGTATAGAGCAACAACGAGAAAAAGAAAAAAAAGAAAAAGATGATAATGAAATTCATGGAGAAAAATTAGGAATCAAAAGTTTTGATTTCTCTTTGGTTTAACATTTTATTTAACAATATTTCTACCAAAAATATAATGGGTTAATTGTTATTTATTGAAAAAAAAAGAAAGAAAGAAAGAAAGAAAGAAAAATTTTAATAATTTTTTAAAAAATTGCAATATATTTTATTCAAACAAATATGGGTAAAATTACCGAATAAAAAAGTTACAAAACAAAAATAGTAAAAGTATATTATTTAGAATTAAAAAACCTACACCAAATATCTTAGACATAAGAACCCAACTCTGCACCCCAAACATCTCTTTATATATCACGACAATCTGCAGCTCAACACATTTCTCACTTGTACATACATGTATTTTTTTAGATATTCATGTACATTAATATATTATTTAATTTTAGATTTTTGTAACATATATATATATATATATATATTTATTTATTATACTTAAAATAAATCAAATAAACTTAATTATATTTTTTTTCCACATATATAGCATATACAATACATCAAAATGTATTTTATATTTATATAATTATTAAATTACAAGTTTAGCCCTTAAATTTTTAAAATTATACATAAATCACTAAGGCCTAATTTGGTGATCATTTTATTTTTTTTATTTTTGTATTTGAAAATTAAGCACATGGACAATACTTCCACCTCTAAATTTCTTACTTTGTTATCTGTTTTTTACTAATGTTTTAGGAAACCAAGCCAAAATTTGAAAACTAACAAAAAGTAGCTTTTCAAAATTGTTTTTAATTTTGAAATTTAACTGAGAATTCAACCATTATACTTAAGGAAGATGCAAATCAATGTAAGAAGTGGGGAATAAATAGGCTTAATTTTCAAAAAACAAAAAAAAAAAAATGTAATGGTTATCAAACATGGCCTAAATTTTAATTTTATGTCTAATAAGTTACAAATGTCTAACACATCCATGAACCTTCAATTTTGTTTCAAATAGGTTTCAAACATGAATTTTTTTTTAAAATCGATTATTTTATTAGACAAGAATTTTAGTTTTGTATCTAATTAATACCTCAATTTTCATTTGACTAAATAATAGACGATACACTAATATTTTTTTCCTAAAAAATGTACAATAGGATTTATTAGGCATAAAATTAAAATTTATATATGATTTGACAAAAATTTTTTTTAGAAGGGTATAATAATTTATTTTTAACATTTTCAAGACCTATTGGATATAAACTAGAAATGAAAGTTTATGGACTATATAGAGACAGAGATTTAAAAGTAAGTGGGCTAACTTTCTCATCTTTATATGAAATTGTGCACCCTAATATCAAGTTCTGAATGAGCCACTATATATTGACCTTATTATCATAAAGTTAAACCTGATTGATTGTTGTTAATACAAATTCATAAAATATGTGTAAATTAGATGCTCATGCTTAGTGTCCAAATACCAAGTGTCGTTTCTCCATTACCCCATGTGTTGTCCATGTGTGTTAACATTATATACTATTAGTGTCTATGTAATCCACCTTCTACTTGCCAAATTGCCTATAAATAGTGGCATTTGGTGGGTTTTGGAAAATACACACATATTGGTGATAAATCCAAAAAGCTTGGAGTGAAATTTCCACATTGTCTCATTTTCTATAATTTTCTTTATAATTTAATTATTTAAATATATATATTTTTATTATATTATATTTTTTCCATATCTGGGTTTCCATTGTGTTTCTCAATTTTACACCCATTGTATTTTATTTATATTTTGAAAAATGAAAGTTTAAAGGGAGTTAGGAGATAAATATATTAAAAAGAAACGTTAAGAGATGAAAATTTTGTAGACAAAAGAAAAAAAAATTAGAGAGAAGTTAGAGCACAATAAAGATTTTTTTTTCTTGAGATGATGTAATAAAGAAGGTTAGATTTTGGGAAATTTGGGCAGATGACCTAAAATTTGGGTCCATAATGTCAAATGACCACTTTTTTTTTCCCCTAAATGTCATTTAACCTTTCGCTAACGTCATCACGATATCAAATTACAAAATTGCCCTCCATTTTGTCTCACATATGATATCTCTCTCTTCAAACGTAATGGTCTTCCCATAAGATGTTGCTCGAAATTCTTGTGTGGAAGTTTCGCTCAATCTCGCTTTACAAAATTATCATCCATCTGCTGCTGCAATCGAAGATGTTGAGTAAGTGAATTTAATCTCTGTCGTGCATGTTGTGTCTGTGTTAGGTTTCGTTGGGTTGGAATCGATCGGCACGTTATGCGGGTTTCGGGGTTTAATAATCGATCATGTCTATTTTTATTTTGCGTTTCGATGTGTTCTGCATGTGTTGAGGATGAAGATGATATAGTTAGAGCCAGATGAGGTGGGAGCGAGGCTTGTGAGAGTGATATAGGCGAGAGTGAGATAAACACTAGGGAGAGCTAAATCAGTAAAAGTGAAATGGGTGAGAGCATAATAGGCGAGAGCAAGATCGACAAGAGAATAATAGGCAAGAGCGAGACAAGCTAGAGCGACTATAGCGAGATTGTAATAATATGTATTGTTACTGATTTATTTTCTTTTAAGAATCTGTTGACTGATAGATTGAATGTTCATATCATGCCGGAGTAATTTAAAATGTCAAAAGCTTTGAAAATATGTGAAGTTGATAGGTTTCCTAAGCAAGTAACGAGCCTGACCCATATTGCGAATGCCAACAAGATTGTGAAGGAGAAGCTTACTCGAGGGCAATTAGAGATGTTCAAGAGAACAATTTTTGGGCGAATTTTAGATATTGACCTTGTATTCAACAACCCCCTTATCCATCATATGTTGTTGGGGGAAATGAAGAAGCAGAGAGTGGGCTCGATAAACTTATTTGTTAGAGAAAATATTGTCACATTTTCGAACGACGATTTTTGTTGATTACTGGTTTGTGGCGATCCCCTACGCGAGTTGTTCGAAGCTAGGAGTCCTCACAAGAACTTGCAACGAAATATTTTAGTAATTGGTCGATTTTTTACACATTCCACCTGAATTTACTAGAAGAATAATACAAGAATTTGGAGCTCAAAAATGACGATGATGCTATTAAGATCACTTTAGTATATTACACGGAGGTTGCAATGATAGGAAAGAATAAGCAGAATAGTGTAGTTAATCGTACACTATTTGAATATGTTGAGGACATAGATTATTACAATAGTCTAGATTGGATACAATTATTTAGAAAAGGACACTTGACGCCCTCAAGACTGCATTGAATGATAAGGTTGGTCTATACAAGGAAAAGGTGAGAGGAAAGAAAAATTATGTTATGAAATACTTGCTGCGTGGATTTCCCTAAGCATTCTAGGTAGATGTTCCTTAACATAAGTTTATCTTTGATTTAACGTTAACATAGTTATAAATATGTGTTATTTCATATTTAGGAATGGACGTATGAGATCCTATCATTGGTAGCAGGAAACGTTATCATTCGAAAGAGTAAGGTAGTTGTGCCTCATATATTACGGTGACCAGGCTCTCACTCGGTGTCCTTCGAAGTACTAGAGAGAGACGTTTTTTAGTCTCAAAATATAAGTATAATCTAGCCACAATATGTTTATTTGATTGTTAAATTAAAACTAACCATCTTACTAGATTGGACTGTTAATGCAAATAAAAGTCAGAGAGGATCTTGTCATGTTCGATGCTGAGAAGGAGTTTTGGGACACCCTAATTGATAGATGGGCCATAAGACGAGTACATTCTAACGCTGAGATTTTGGAAAGCTCTAGTAGTTCAGAAAGTGGCGGTAGTCCAAATGGAGAGGATAGTTCAGAAGGTGAGGATGGTGATGAGCAAGATAATGCCGAAGGTGGAGTGAGGGACGACGAATCTGATGACGATATAAACATTATGAACCCAAATTTTAGGTCATTAACCCAAATTTCCCTTAGATTTTCTATTTTTCCTCTTTAACACATCTTTGGATTTTCAAAGTGTATAAAGCTCAATAAAATTCATTTAGAAATTTGATTCTCTCCCTCTATATATTATAAAAAATTGCTAAATTTTTCCTTATATTCTTAAAAATTGACTATCTTGCTTTAATTTTTTTTTAAATCTCAAATTAACCGGTTTAGCACTGCACAACACTATAATATATATATTTTAAATTGAAATTTAGACTTTAACTCTATATTAAGAATTTTTTAGAAACTCTATATTAAGATTAACCAGTTTTTATTCTGTATATACATTTTTGTTTGAAATTTACATTTTTTTTAAAAAAATTAATGGAATTAAATGAAGGAGTTATAAGTTTTGTTTTTGTTTTTTTTTTCCTCCCAGACAAGTTGAATGCAGTAAAGTCGAATCGCTCAATAAAATCCATTATTTATAATTTGGAATATTTCCAATAATTTTAGACAACAGACATTGTCGTAATTATAACAAGAATAAGATCTCAACGGTGACCGGGTTGCGTTGGCGCCGTTGTCTGAGTCTGAGCGAGTTGATGCTCAAAAGTCAGCTCCGGCGATCTGCATTCATTTTTCTATTAATCAAAGATCAATTTCCAAGATTCGGCCCAATGCTCCGCCTTCCTCATCTTTCTCATCCCTTCTGTCCCGGTTGTTAGTTTATTGCCGGCCTCAATCGACCTCCGGTTCTCTTCTCTGATCGTTCTTTGACCGGGATGACAAGCCCCCGGTCGTCGGGGCCGCCGCCTCTTCCGATTCACTCCTCAACACAGCATCATGACTCCTGGGACTGCATGCTTCCGGGCCCTCCCAGCCGCAACAACTTTGGATCCGCCGACATCAGCCCCTCCGGTCTCCTCGCTTTCCCCTCCGGCAGCTCCGTCTCCATCGTTGATTCTCGTTCTATGCAGCTCATCACCGCCATTCCCATGCCACCGCCGTCGACCACTACTTCTTCTCTTTCCCCTTTCGTCACCTCTGTGCGCTGGACTCCTCTTCCTCTCCACCGTGACCTCCTCTCTACAGAACCCTCCACCTCGCACCTTCATCTCGCTGCTGCCGATCGCCAAGGCCGCATTGCTCTTCTTGATTTCCGCTTGAAGTCCCCTACCATATGGTTCGATACTAGCGACTACAAGTTCGGTGTTCAAGATCTGTGTTGGGTGCGGTCTGGACCCGACTCGTACCTTCTTGCTGCAATTCACGGCGCCTCGGCTCTCTCCCTCTATAGTGTTACCACTGCTCGATGCGTTTGGAAATATGATGCCTCCCCTGAATATTTGTCTTGCATTCGTTTCGATCCTTTTGATTCACGCCATTTTTGCGTAATTGGTCTCAAAGGGTTTCTTCTATCGGTTCAGGTTCTTGGTGAGAAGGAAAGTGAGGTTGTCATCAAGGAGTTACGGATTGGAACCGACTGCACCGAATTGCAGAAGCTAGAAAGGGACGCAGCTACTGGATCATCGTCGCCGACCTCCGCCATGTTTCCTCTTTATAATGCGAAATTTGCGTTTTCGCCTCAGTGGAGGCACATTCTGTTTGTAACGTTTCCTAGGGAGTTGGTGGTGTTTGACTTGCAGTACGAGACGACGCTTTTTAGTACCTCATTGCCTCGTGGGTGTGGTAAATTCCTTGATGTGTTGCCGGATCCGGACAGTGAGTTGCTCTACTGTCCTCACCTTGATGGAAGGCTCAGTATCTGGCGGCGAAAAGAGTAAGTTCTCTTGTTGGATATCTGCAAGTTTTTATTATGAAATGGTTGAATAACATTTATGGTTCCCGTCTTGTTTCTATGTTTCATGTAAATGTTATTATTATGTTCAGGTTCGTTTGCCTACCCTTTTACGAAAGTTTCATGGAAACCTTGAATTATTGCTTGTGAATATGCTAAATGTATGAACGAATTTTTGAAGAATCTAACTGCTCTCCCGGATGGCCGTCGAAGATGCTTAAATTGTGAGCATTAATAAGATTAGATACAAAGTTGCGATTGTGTGAAAAATTATACTTACATGTGAGGTCATATTGTGGTTGGAATGGGGATGGGGATGGGGACGGGACTACGGAAGGTTGCATAAATGGACTTGTTAAGACTTGGATGTTCTTAAGGATTGAGAAAGTTTTAGGTAAATCCAGACCATTTATATCTATTTAACTTCATAAATTTATTGAGGTCTATTTTTGAATTCTAAGTTGCAGAATACTGGAAAATGCTCCCGGTTATACTAAAATTTAAGTGCCTATGGCTATTTATGTATATAATTTTTTTACTTCCAACAACAGTAATACACACAAATATATTTGTTTTTGTTTTTTTTTATTTTTTTTTATTTTTTGACTTCTAGGAGATGAACTTATATTTTTTTTACTTACAGAGATGAACAAGTCCACATAATGTCTGCAATGGAAGAGTTGCTGCCTTCAATTGGCACATCTGTTCCATCTCCTTCAGTTCTTGCTGTCGTCATCTGCCAGTCCGATTCCATCCTCCAAAATGTTGGCAAGCTTTGTTCTGATATACATCATTCTCATTCTCCTGATGCAGATGCCGAAGCAGAAGCAGAAGCAGAAGCAGATATTGATACTCCATTTGATTTTTATGACAAATCTCTTCATGTCTCTTCAACACACTTGATATCCATCTCTGATGATGGAAAAGTATGGAACTGGTTCGTAAGTGCTGAACATGCTGAAGGTGCTCAGAAGGATGACACTGATGTCAGTGAAGTGCCAGTCTCAGATGGCAATACTGACCAAATGGTTTCTTCTACTAATACATTTGCTTCAGAGGCAGGCAAACAACTAGATTATGCCAACACCAGTGGTGGTCGTCCACCATCTGATCTCAGTAAACTGGACTTCTCATTTAAGGTTTGTAAAGCATCTGGAAAAGAATCGACTTCTACAGTTTCTAGCTTGCTTCGTTAAAAGAATAATCCCCTTAGATGACTTCCTCCTTTCATTTGCAATTTTTTTAAGGGTTTAGGAAGTGCAAAATATTGTGCTTAATACAAGAATGAGAGGCGTTGCTTGCAGGAAACTTGTTAACATGGATGCAGATTGTGTTTAATTGGATGAACTTTGGTTTTCAGATGTTTCATTTGGCTTATCGGATATTTAGTTGTGCTGAATTGGGCTAGAAGTTGTAGATCTGTCTAGATTATTTATATATTTATATTTTATTTTTTGCTCTCAATGGTAAATGGTAAATTATCGTTTACTTTTGAGGAGGTTCTCATGATCTTTCCGTTTGGAGAGAACACAACTTGTCGTGGCACACTAGTTTCTTTTTCTTTTTTTTGGGGGGGGGAGTTTGGCTTGAGAGAAACTATAGGATTTTTAGAGCGGTGGAAAGATTGGGATGAGGTTTGGGAGGTGGTGAGGAGGTTTTAGTATCTCTCCGTGAGCTTTGGTAACTAGGTTTTTTGTACTTCGGATCTTAGTTTTGATTTTGTTGGATTGGAGTCCCTTTCAGTAGTTTTGGGGTCCCTTTTTTGTGGGCTTTTTTTTTTTCTCTGTAGTCTTGTTTATTCTTTCATTTTACTCAATGAAGGCTCGATTTCTTACCAAAAATATTATTCTTTAGTTTTGTTCTTCTGTCAGAACTCCACTGATGCATCAAATTGAAGTGTAACATGTAGCATTTGTTGTTTTATTCAATGAAAGTTTGGTTTCTCATTAAAAAAAAATGGTTTGCTGTTGCCTTTTCTTAATTCTATCAGGAATTTTATGCCTGCTAACTGTTAAATCATTGATGCAGATCAGTTTAGTTGGTCAGCTTCAACTTCTTTCTTCTGCAGTAACGATGCTGGCAGTGCCATCTCCATCCTTAATAGCTACATTAGCTCGTAAGTTTCATGACTAAGCTTTGTACACGCAAATTCATGTTGCCTGTGTATTTCTTCAGAGTTGTAATACCATCTTTTATGACATTTGACTTGGTTTAATTCAAATGAATGAACTGGATGTTTTTAGTTTGAAACACTTAATTAGCCTGTTTTCTTATTTAAGGTGGAGGAAACCATCCTGCTGTTGCTGTACCGTTGGTTGCTTTAGGAACTCAAAGTGGAACCATTGATGTCATTGACGTTTCTGCCAATTCTGTTGCATCTTCCTTTTCTGTACATAATAGTGTTGTTAGAGGTTTACGGTGGCTAGGGAATTCTAGATTGGTGTCGTTTTCTTACAGTCAGGTATATACTTTAGCATTTTGTTAATTTTTTGAGTTTTAATATGTTCTTTTTCAGATTTATGATACGATTCACTATACGTTCAATGTTTCTCTGTATAACAAAATACACGGGCTTGATAGTAAGAGTTTAACTCATATTGTTCATTAAACTCATTTCATATACAAAGGCAATCCTCTACGTATAGGAGAGGAAATAACCACATGAAACTAACATAAAACAGAATATAACAAATACGACTGAATACAAACTTATTTAATACAATCGGGATAATTTCTTTAACAAATTAAAAGTGTGATACTCTGCTTGTATGTTTGCGTTATCCTGTATATGTACCTAAGTGCACTGGAATCTCATTAAAAAAGTTCACTGGATTGGTAGTAACCTTTCTATCATCATATACCTATTTACATTTTTAATTTGATTAAACAATTCATTAAGTAACATGCACTACTCTTGTGCACTCAGGTGAATGAAAAATCTGGAGGTTACATTAATCGTCTTGTTGTGACCTGTCTGAGAAGTGGCTTTAATAGAACCTTTCGTGTTTTGCAAAAGCCTGAACGTGCTCCCATCAGAGCTTTAAGGGCTTCTTCATCTGGAAGGTTGTCCTTGGTCTCAGATTTTGTTTCTATTATTTTTAATGTCTTTCTTCTACTACTTTTCCCCCCTGAATTTTGGGGCAAGACACTTTTGCTTCTGTCTGTCATAGATTTTTTCAATGAATATTTTTGATAGATTTACGTAGGAGTAGGGATATATGTGAATTAAACTCCCGACATGCCCTGATCACGTTCCATAAAATTTATGCAACATTACTTGCAGCTTTATACTTGTAATGAATCTTCTTTCTTTTCTTCTGCTATTTAATTCTAGATATCTTCTTATCCTGTTTCGAGATGCTCCGGTTGAAGTTTGGGCAATGACAAAGACTCCTATCATGGTAAATCTACATTTACAAATACTGTCCATTTTCATTTATGCTTCATAATTTTAGTAGCTTAGCGATCTAATTATCCTAATATTTTGATTCAATCAATCGGACAGTTTTTTGCAATCTTGTTTGGCATTATTGTGGAGAGACTACTTATCTTGATTTGTAACTAATTTTATTTGAACGAATTCTTTCTTATACAAAAAAAAAAGGAAAAAAAGAGAGAGAACCATTAGTTTTTTTTTTTTTTTTTTTTTTTTTTTTTTTCCTTTTTTGATAAGAAACAATTTCATTGATTAAATGAAATATCCAAAAATATCCAAAGTACATGAGGACCCCAATCATAGGGTGTACAAAAAAGAACCATTCATAGGGAGTGCAAAAGGTGTTTCCAATTAGCAACTAAGAAAGAAAAATTATGATTGTTTATAGCCTGTAAATCTTTGCACAAAAAAAAAAGCATTGTGTATGATGGTATCAATAATGTCCTTTGTTGTCTTGGCCTTGTCATGGAAGATTCTAGCATTTCTTTCATCCCAAATCTTCCACAAAACAGCACAAATGATGCTTAACCAGAGACGTTCTTTGACATCTTTGAAAGGATTCCAGCGGATTAGTAGGTGAAGTCAACTTTGTAAGTCATTTGGAAAAACCACAGACCAGTTGAAAGCAGAAAAGACTTCCATCCATATCCCTCTAGAGAAGGGGCATTCAAAGAAAACATGTTGGGCAGTTCCGTTCTTCATTTGAACAAAGGCAACACCAACACAAAGCCAACTTCTCACTGCTTCCATTTTTCAAAAGAATTAGTTGCAATTGCCAATAGGACGTCATGTTTTTCCATGTCTATATTGTGTTGCACAAAGTTTAAAAATTATTATTCTCAAGAAAAAAAAAGGGTTTATAAATTATTCTAGTTAATTTGTGTAAATGGAGTATCCGTTTCAAAAAAAAAAAAAAAAAGTGTAAATAAAATGTTCTGGTTAACAGAATTTTATTATCCTGCTGAAAGATAATAATCATTTTGCTTACATCTTTAAATACACGATGCACCTACTCATGATATTTTCTATCTCCATGTAGCTTAGATCGTTAGCTCTTCCATTTACAGTTTTGGAATGGACTCTTCCAACAGTTCCGCGGCCTGCTAAAGAGCGTACAACCATGACACAAGATACTGTATCTTCACCAACTAAGGCACCATTATCTGATTCTAGTAAGCTTGTTATCGACATTGTAATTTGCAACTCCTCACTGCTTCATCGTCAAAAGAATGAATTGCTTTTTCACCAACTAATACACATATTTAGGCTTTTGGATGGCTAAGCTTACATTAGTTATATTATAATTGGTCATGCATGCTTTAACTGAGACTATTTTTCATATCAGAGGCACCAGAAGGAAATCAGGAGGAAGCTTCTGAAAGTTTTGCATTTGCGCTGGTAAATGGTGCGCTTGGAGTGTTTGAAGTTCATGGGCGAAGAATTCGGGATTTCAGGTACAGTTCCTTCTCAGTGCCATGGAGTTTACTAGAAAATTAGAAATCTTGGTCCAGAAAAAGACACAGATTTCATATATTTCACCATATATATAATATGAGGCAAGTTTCTAATCCAAACACTAATTTATTTATTATTTTTTTTTATAAAAACAACTTCCTTTCTTTTTATATTTGTATAATATATAAATAATAAAAGTTCTAATCCAAACACTAAATTTGTGTCAAGTGAGAGTTTTATTTATATAATATATAGTTCCTTTTATGAAAAAGAATTTCATTGTTGTATAAAATCTACAGAAGGAATAGGATAATCCTTGATGGTTATTACAAAGTCTTTCCCAATTAGAAGAACGGAAGCATAACTATATGAAGCAAAGATTTGGCGGGCATGGTTGATCCGCTCTTATCTAACCTTTAGTCTATTATTTGGAAGGATTCTTATCCAAAGAAGATAAAAAAATTTCTTCGGGTACTTAATTTTGGTGCCATTAACACTGCCGATAGTCTTTAACGGCAGATGCCTTTATGTCTCTTTTGCCTTCCGTTGTCTCGTGTGTCATCATCATTCTGAATCACCAACCCACCTGGTTATACATTGATCTTTTGCATCTAGGTTTTCGACCACTATTATGGAGGCTTTTGGATATTCTATACTGTGCCCTAATTCTATTTTTGACCTTCTTGCTTCTTTCTTTGTGGGTCATCCTTTTGGTGGTACTAAAAAGATGATTTGGTTGGCTCTGTTGCATGCCTTCTTCTTCAGTTCTTTTTATTGCTTTCTCTTGATGCAACATTAAGCACCCTTTTCAAGGTTATAGTTTACGTAACACCCCAGACCCAGGATTCGGAATCCAGATTCGACACCTGATGGCCCGGCATTCCCCTGCGTCTTAGCTACGTCATCCTCCCTTGCCTTGAATGCTTTTTAGAAGTGGAAGTTGTTCCCACGAACCAACACGGGTCCTTTCAGCATGCTTTGTCCTCACTCACATGCATCCTAGAAAAATTCCCAGGAGGTCACCCAACATAGGATTGCTCCAAGCTAAGCACGCTTAACTTTGGAGTTCTAAAGATTGAGCCACCGAAAAGGAAGGTGCACCTTGTTAGTATAGGTAGTAACTTTCAATTCTTTTAAGCTTTTCTTGACCATACTTTCATGTCCTCAGGATCCCTCTCATTCGGATGTGATACCGGTTCATTCATGTACCCCTCTTGAACTCGGGTCGTTATAGGCAATCTCTCTCGCAATCACCTTTAGGTGTTTTGGGGGTTTCTCCTTATTTCATTTATCAATGAAATGTTTCCTTATAAAAAAAAAAAAAAAAAGAAGAAAAAGAAGAAGAAGAAGAATACAAAAGAGGGAGATATGAGATATCCCCACACACCAACAGGTTAAAAAAAAAGCCCAACTGGTGTAAATATAAGTTAGGCTATAATTACAAAAGTATATAAAGGTAGAAGACCAAGTAGAAATAAAAAGAGTGACAAGATCCCAGATAACGTCCCTATTTAGTTCATGGCCACGAAAGATTCTTGAGTTTGGATCAAACCAAAGCCTCCAGATAAGGGCAAAGACCCCATTTGACCAAAGGATTTACGCAGAGCATGAAACTTAGGGCCTTCAATAAGCTGAAGAAGAGCATGAGAGGCTTTGCTAGGCCAACACCATTGCAAGTTGAACAAGCTAAACAACCTTCCCCAACAAAAAGAAGAGATGCATCAAAGAATCCTCACTTCTTTTACAAAGAACACACCAATTGAGGGAGAGAGCATGATTCCGCAGGGTTCTTTGGGTTCTACAACAAGTAATCAGCCTTTCTAAGGAGAAAATCCATAAGAAGACTTTGACCTTCTTAGGGAAAATTGGGTTTCCATATAAGATCAGAACTTTGGCAGCTTCCTTCACAACAAGTGTGGGAGAGAAAGACTTAACTGAAACGAAGCCATCATTTTTCAGCATCCACAGGATTACGTCATCTCTATTATAAGGCCTAAAGGCTTGGAGCTTGGTCATAAGATTGATCCAATCATCAAATTCAACATCAGTAAGATTTCTTCTAAACTTTAAGTCCCAAATACAGCGAGAGTCAAACCAGTAATGCTGACGATAAGTTACTTTTGAGAAGTCTAGGAAATTCCATGCAAAGGGACAAGTCAATAAGCCATTTATCTTTCTAAAACCTGGTTTTATCCCCTCGGACCAGTTTTGACTTTGTACCAGTCCTCTGAGAGAATGATATTTTTCATAATCTGAGTTCATCGTGGCCCTTTAAGCAGTCGAGAGCCCTTCATGGAAGGCCACCAACTATTCTCAGACCATTTATATTTAGAAGCAATCACCTGCCTCCAAAGAGCTTCTCTTTTTGTGAGAGATCTCCATCCCCATTTGGTTAGAAGAGCACGATTATTTATAGTGAGATTGCCAATACCCAAACCTTCCATTTTAGTTGAAGTTAGTTTCCCAATTAATTAGATTAGTGGCCCCAAACTCCTTACTACCTTTCCAAAAGAAGTTTCTAATTAGTTTTTCCAACGAATCAATCATACTCTAGGGGCAAGCAAATTTCGATAAATAGTAAAGAGAGATACTAGTAAGAATAGACTGCCAAAGTAATTCTACCCCCTCTTGAGAGGAGAAGATTCTTCAAATGCTCCAACTTTCTTTTGATTTTATCAATGACGGGTTGCCAAAAGAGGAAGCCTTTGGGTTACCACCAATAGGCATCCCCAAGTACTCAATTGGCCAGACGCCAGCCGCACAACCCCAAACTTCTGCCACTGCTGAAACCTTTGAGATACATATATTAAGCCCAGTCAAGAGAGATTTAAAGAGATTAACTTTTAAACCTGACATCTATTCTTCAAGTTATTGAACAAGGATAAGTCGTAATTTGAAAAGAGAAGAGTGCCATCAACAAATTGTAGATGAGAAAAATGAACCTTTCCACCTCTGATGGGAAGGCCCTTCAAGAAACCATCCTTATACCCATCAGGATTAGGGGCTTTGTCTGAGCCCAAATCATCAATATAGCTTCCTTAATTTCAACAGCAGTAAATGGCTCTTTCAAGACTGTCTTGCTATGACATCAATCGGCTGCCATTCGATGTTAGAAGGGACAACATGATTACCACCACAAGCTTTTGATAAATGAAATGATCAAGCTTAGATTGTTGTTTCCTTCTATGGGAGTCATCCAACGAGTTATAGGAATAAGAATGTTTTAAGCATAACAAAACATTATTTAAACCTAGTTTAATTGAAGAAGAAAAGTATAAGAAAACATTATTTAAACCCTAGTTTAATTGATTTAATAATCTATGGGTCTATTAGGGATTCATTTGGATTCGATGCAGATAAAACATGAGCTGTTGTTGGAAGTTGATGATATGAATGGATACAACATACAAGGTGCCGTACTAGGATTTCATTCCCTAATAGGATGACTATAGACCAAAAGTAACAATTTCACATTGTTGCTATTTGTCCTCATACATTTTCATGCTAATTAAGCTTATGCCTAAATTGAAGTGTCCTACTTTTTTGGTTGGTTTTTAACAATAGAGATTAAAGCACTGTTACGTCACATTGTCACCTAAACATCTACATCTGCAGATCGATTAGTGTTTTTTTTTTTTCTTAAAAAAAAAATTATTCAAAAAAATTCAGAGGCTTGGATGAAAATTTAGAACATTTATTCAATTTTACCTATGGTCCGATGTTAATAACTGGTATGCAGTTCTCTGAAAAATTTCGCGTTTGTATAATGTATATCATGAATGGGAGGTCTGAATTATAGAAGTTATCTTCTTAATTCTTATTGAATGTCTGGGTCGAAAAAAATAATTCTTATGGAATGCAATTGTTTACCATCCAAATGAAAAAAATCTCTTAAAGATTTTGCTTGACATGCCTGTAGACCCAAATGGCCTTCATCTTCATTTGTTTCATCTGATGGATTAATTACAGCCATGGCCTACCGCTTGCCACATGTGGTATGTTTCACTCAGAATTTAGTAAAATAAAATTATGATTCTTGGTCGCTTCAGCTCGATGGCTTGATCACTCTGACTTGGACATTTTTCAGGTCATGGGTGATAGATCAGGTAACATTCGCTGGTGGGATGTAACAACTGGGCATTCTTCATCTTTTAACACCCACAGAGAGGGAATCAGGCGAATCAAATTTTCCCCAGTAGTTGCTGGAGACCACAGCAGAGGACGTATAGCTGTTCTATTTTATGATAATACATTTTCCATATTTGATCTCGTAAGTTTTATTTATTTATTTTAAAATTTCTATTTGATTTTGTGAATATAAATGTAAACAATTTACATTTTCCGTATATTTCTGATTCTATTGCATTTCATGCTCTTTATATTATTTCTTTGAATAGAAAATAAGGAACTTATGAGGTTTTTAATATTAGGCCCTTTAACATATAGATAAAGTTTTTATTTTTTTCTTTATTTTCCTTTCTATCTTTGCTCCAATTGGCAATCTGTAGATTATACATTTTTGGAACTTTCAAATTAGTCGAATTTTGCCCCCTTTGCTTCATTTGGTAATCTGTAGATTAATATTAGGCCCTTTAAAATCCAAAGAGTGCTGATTCTTTTGAATATTAGGTAAGTGGGGTTGCAATATTGCATGCCTATCTTCTCCCAGATTATGTCATACAATGGATAATTTGGAGGGATTTTCTGTTGTTGATTATAAATCCATGTATACTTTTTGCTGGCAGGATTCACAGGATCCCTTGGCTAATTCCATTTTACAACATCAATTTCCAGGGACCCTTGTATTGGAACTTGATTGGTTGCCTTTACGAACGGATAAAAAAGATCCTCTAGTTTTATGTATTGCAGGAGCTGATAGTAGCTTTCGTCTTGTTGAGATCATAATGTAAGTACTGGAGTTCCTTTCGAATCTTAAAAATCTAGTTTTTGAATTATTTGGTTTATTGTTGTTGGTATTTTTCATACATGATTTTATTTAAAAATGTTCTTGCCACTTGCATCAATGCGTAATGAAATATTGAGATTAAAAGCTAAAAGGACATATATATTTGAAATGGACGTTGACTGTAAACCAAAACGAAGTGTACTGGTGACAAATCACATTAGTAAATTTTATGGTGGTGTTTGAGGCACAAGTTGAAGTTGGTGGAATCCACTCCATGTTTGAGGCACCAAATATATTAGTGGTGTTTACAACTATTTATATCCTGTAATTAAGTATAAGTATAGTAAATACGATTTCAAAACCCTCTTTACTACAGTATTTACTATTTCTCACTCATTCTCCTTTTTCTTCTTTTCTATCGTGTTTAGTATTTCCTACCTAAACAAAAATAATTTGTACCCCAAACACAAACTATTATAATCCAAATTAAAATAATTTGGACCCTCAATACAAACTATTATAACCCATTGACTATTATAACTCACTGACTATAATAATCAACTTAGCGCTTCAAATGCCAATGCCCTCTAGGTGTTTGGGTTTCTCCCCTGATTAATAGTAGGCCCTTTGAAATCCATTTTTCCCTCTCTTTCTTTCTCCTTCCCATCTGTCTTATTGTAAATTCACGTGCTTGATCAGATTGTTATTGTTTATGGTTAACAAGGAAACAAAATGAAGACGGTTAAATGACTAACATATGTTGGATGTTGACTGTAAACTGAAAAGAAGTGCACTAATCACAAATCACATTGTTATTGTACTGTCATGTTATCTGGGTTCTTATTCCATATGCACTCTGTGGGCATTTTTTTCCCTTTTCTGGGTAAGACAATAGTTATTGTATTCTTCTGATGCACAGTATATAGAGCAGTGCAAATAGAAAAGCTCAGTCAATCTTCGATTCTTCAGGGAATAAACCATAGACCTAAGTATTAAACAGTATGGTGTCTGGTATATGCAGCCGTCTAAAAAGTTGTTTAGACTCTTGGGTGTTGCAAGCATGCTGCCCTGTTTTCTATCTTTCAAAGGTGCATGGTTTAAATGCTATCCAAGTTTGCGCTTCTGTAACCCTTATTTTATGCAGTAATGAAATAAGCATGGCTCACTTTATGCAGTAACGAAAGAAAGCATGGCTATGGACCCAAGACAGTCAAGGAAAGATTTCGGCCGATGCCTATATGTTCGCCTATGTTACTTCCTACTCCACATGCATTGGTAAATAATTTTCATCTGTTCCCTTCATCACATGCATCTAATTCCTCTTCATAATCTCTTGTTATATGAAAACTGAAACTTCTGTCCATTTTTTGTCCAGTCAATTCTTTTTCATTGCATTTTAGGCAGGTTCTAGTTTTGCAATGTGTGAAGCATTTGTAAGGAATAGAGATGTAGATGCAAGTGTCAATTCTTATTTCCATCTTTTCTTCAGTCAATTCGTTTCCATTGCATTTAAGCAGATTCTAGTTTTTGCCATGTGTGAAGCGTTTGAAGAGAATAGAGATGCAGATTGAAGTGTACTAATGAAAGATCCCATATCAAATGCTGATTTTAGAGCATATATCTTTTTGACTGAAACTCGTGTTAATTTTATTCTCTACAGGCATTACGGATGATCTTGCAGTTAGGCGTAAAGCCCTCTTGGTTAAATAAGAGACCTCAACTCGTGTCTGGAGTTTCAGCAGGTGGCCGTGACCTTCGGAGTCACATGATCGACTTACCACCTGTTGGTGACTCAGTGGTGCCAGAAATGCTTCTCAAGGTGCTGGAACCTTATCGTATAGAAGGTTGTGTTCTGTCCCATATGTTGTTCTCATGACCAATGGCCGTAAAAACTCTCTAGCCTCTTCTTTCTAAACATATGACGATATTCATTATTCTCACCTACTCTCAATTTTTCAATGCTAAAGGTTGCATACTTGATGATGCGAGGGCAAAATTATATTCCAAGTTAGTACATAAAGGCTCTGCTTTGAGGTTTGCCTTTGCTGCTGCAATTTTTGGTGAATCGTCTGAAGCCCTCTTTTGGCTACAGTTGCCTAGTGCTCTCAGTCATCTGATGAATAAGTTAGCCAATAAATCTCCCCAGAGAGGCCAATTGTCTACATCTAACGTGGATCTTGATGAAGCTTCAATGCTGAATAGGATAACCTCAAAGGGGAAATCAATGCCAAGAACTGGGAAGAAAGAAGCATTTGTAAATCTCTTTTTTGTTTGATTTTTTAAAATTCCATTGCTCGACTTCTTACTTAGCAAATATGTTTTGCAAATTAAGAACCATCTATCACTCTTACTCCTTTCTTTTGAAGCTTATAGAAGTTTTATGTAAGCTTTCTCAAGATTTTCCCTTACTTCATTATTACCGATGATGTGGTTTCCGTTGTTGCAGGGTCAAGGCCAACTTATGGCAATGGCTTTCAAACAAGAAGAGTTGTGGGAAAGTGCAAATGAACGCATTCCTTGGCATGAAAAATTGGATGGGGAAGAGGTTATTCAAAACCGTGTACATGAGTAAGTGGCTCAATTCTGTTCTATTTATCTACACTTTATAGTGTTTGTATTTGCGTGGGCGTGAGAACTTACTTGACTGCACAATTGGCTTTTGCTGATGCAATATTTATTATGTGAACACATGTGATGCTATTAGTTAGCAAAAAATTTGGTCACTGTATTTAATTTGCATGCGATATTTTGCCAACAGCTTGGCTGTGAAGCAAAATGCCATCCCTTCGTATTTGAAAATTTAAATTACACTAGTAAATTTAGCGAACAGATACTGGGTTGGTGTGTATCCCTTGCTAGGATTGCAGGGATATTATGGAGGAAGTATTGAGGGTTCAGTTAGAGGTCTATAGTATTGTGCATTTCAGCGTCTCCCTTGGAGTTTTTTATACTGTTAGGGATTTCTTTTTATATGCATTTATATATATGTATGCATATGCATAAGGTGCTTTACAATGGAGTAAATAACTATGTTTTCAAATTTAATACGTTTAGGAAAAATAAATATCTTTATAATGGACACTCAAGTACACTGTATGCCTGTTTTAACACATTCCTTAATCTTTTCATACAGAAAAGAAAAAAGAACAAAAATTCCTTACTAGTAGAACTTCCATCTTACTAGATAACCCTCAAATCTAGATAATTAAGTTTGTTTGAAACTAAGAATACTTGACAAGAGTCTTACCATTATTCACAACTATTCAAAAGTATGCTAATACTTGAGACTAACCCATAAGATTTAATCCTCAAGTCCAAATACTCACACACACACACACATGCAAACTAACAGGCTACTTAACCCCCCAACTAATCAGTTAACAACTAACAAATTAGAACGACCTCAAACTAAATGTTACAAAATTTATGCTAATTATTACGTCATCCGTCATTTGTATATGTTGGGTAACCTTCCAATTTGGCTAGCATACAAGGTTTTTTTTTTTTTTTAAATTAATTAAATTATTATTATTATTATTTTAATTTTTTAATTCTTTTTATTAATATCCGTGAGTATCCGGATCAGCTATGCACACTTCGACTAAACTCATAGAACAACCTGTCCGACTCTATAACATTTGGGTGTCAAGGAATTGGTAGGATATTAAATACTAGGTAGGTGGCCACCATAGATTGAAACCATGACCTCTTAGCCCTATATCAAAGTCATGCACCCCTATTTACTGGGTTGGCTAGCATACAAGTTTCATGCAGTGATTACTATTTTGTCGTCCCATGTACCAGTATACTTCCTTTCTGAGTTGATTTTAATTATATTATTTTCTTTGTTAAGTTGATTTTTTGCAACTTTAAGTGCTGTTTGCCCCATAGTTGATATGCCCTCCTATCCATGTTGCTAAATTTATCTAGAGCTTTTTATGAAGTTGTTGCTCTTTCTTTGCTGATCTTCGGTGCTTTATTACTTGGCTACTTCAAACGGTGTTTTATTACTTGGCTATGTGTTTTTTTCGCTCATAACAAACCTTCCTTTTCTG
Source organism: Benincasa hispida (assembly GCF_027475165.1). NCBI lineage: Eukaryota > Viridiplantae > Streptophyta > Magnoliopsida > Cucurbitales > Cucurbitaceae > Benincasa > Benincasa hispida. The sequence goes on along the minus strand of NC_143479.1, from coordinate 23,735,339 downwards.
CCTCGACTCGCTTGAACAATTTTTTGGCCAAACTGCCTCTCTACATGAGTCTTCTTGTCAACTGGGGCTATCAGGAATAACCGCTTAATAATGCATGAGGCCAATTGTTGGTTTCAGCCTTTGGAGCTCTTTTGTTGCAATGAGTTTTACTGTTTATTGTCCTCACGCAATTTACTTCATTCCTTCTGAAGAATTCAAGCTGCATTATCCTCGTCTATCTAACTGTCTTAATCATTAGGCTTGTGTCTGTTGGAAACTTAGAAGCTGCAGTTAGTCTACTGCTTTCCACTTCTCCAGAGAGCTCTTACTTCTATGCAAATGCTCTACGTGCTGTTGCACTTTCTTCTGCAGTGTCAAGATCGCTTCTAGAACTGGCTGTCAAGGTATGTTTGATCGAATAGATTCATTTTTGGATATATAAGAACTTGTCATGATCGGATACACCTTTCTGCTGTTAGGTAGTTGCAGCCAACATGGTGAGAACTGACCGGTCATTGTCTGGAACTCATCTTCTCTGCGCTGTAGGAAGATATCAAGAAGCTTGTTCTCAGGTGCCTGTATATCAAGACGTTTTTCATATTTTTTCATATTTTATCTTAATTGAGTTCTCTTCCAAAGACATAGGAACTACTGATTCACGTCCATATCTGTTCATTCAACCTATATTCGAGCTTAATCACATATTGTTACATTACAGGCAGTTCTATTATGTTGCTGGGATAATTTAATCCTATTTATTATCAACACCTCAAGTGAACTGCATTATATTAAATGGTCCTTTTTCTTATATGGTTCACTACATTCTTCGACATCTTTCGTCATTTTCCCCCTTCTATAATACCTCGTTATTTTTCAGTTAGAGAAGTAACAGTAAGAACTTTCTTCTCAGAAAGATGTGTGCAAGAAACCAGGGTGATGAGCAGTCAAACCCAAGAGCCAAGGGATTTTAGATTTACAAAAAAATGTGTCTCAACTGAGACCGATTAAGAACCATAGTTACTAAAGAATTTTAACTGCAGTCGGCCTCTTGTTTCTGATGGAATTAAGCACTACAAGGCCTAACCCACCGCTCAGCCTTGGAAGATGTGGAAGATGAACATTTGATGTAGGATTAGAGTAAATTAGGGTATCTTGATCAAATCCTTAATTGATTAGGATTAAAGTTAGTTTTCTTGATTGATTAAGATTAAGATCAGTTTCCATGGTTTATTAAAATTAAGATTAGTTTCCTTGGTTTATTAGAATTAGGATTAGTGTCTTTGATAAATTAGGATTAAGATTAGTTTTTTTTAATTAATTAGGATTAGGGTTTGTTTGCTTTCCAATCATGTGAGTGTTTGGCAGCTTTCATCTACCTTGACTATTCTCATGAGACAACTGTCTAACCCTATTACATTTGTTGTCAATAAAAACTTATATTTGCAATAAAACCTAGGTAGCTAGCCAAGCTACCATGATTTGAACTCATCCCCTCTAAGCACTTATCATTTATGTAATATGTTGATCCTCGTTGACCCCTAAGCCAACTCCTGATAGTTGGTGGCATGAGAAGTCATTGATAGAATATTAGGAAATTCATAGAGAACAGAATTTCTCCAATTGAATCTAGACTTGGAGAAATATTCTCTAGGTTAATTGACTTGGTATAGCGTATAAGGAAGCGGCAGTAAGGGAGAAGAAACTTGAAAGAGGATTAATAGTTGAACCCATCGAGTTGCTAAGATCCTCCACCAAAAAGCAGAAGAAAACCAAGATCCTCTATTTTGTCATTCCCCCTACAGCTTTGAGCTGCCTTTCCTCTTCTTTACCTTCAATGTGTCTTGGGTTAACTGTTTTTCAGTTATAGGTTTAACAAACAGGGCAGGACTTTGTGGCTCAATCTTCTTAAAACTTTCACCTGGAAGTTTTAATTGAAGTAAACAGAGTTTTTACCTGAGAATAAAGTTTTGTAATTGTGAAGTGGAAGGATACAAACCTTTGGCCTGTTGGAAAGGTTTTTGATGCCTTTACCATTGAGCAATGCCCAAGCTGACGACAGACAACTTAATTGGAAAAGGTTTTTGATTTAGTCAAATTTTGTAACTTATGTTGTGGTGGCCTTTTAATTTTTTTTTAAAGTATATTCTCTTTATAATTAATTGAAAATGGTCATTGCAACTCTTGCTAGTAGTTAGACCGATTTCTTGGTTGTAAGTTGTCACTTTGTAGGTGACAAGTGTTCCTTCCCATTTTATAAAAAAGATCCTTTCCCCTAGTTTGAACCTCAAAAGTCAATTGTTTTATAGGATGTTATGGTATATTCTTCATCATACAGAATAGTAGAATGACTGTGTTGTCCATGATCGAATCTCTCTTAATATGGATTTTTTTTGGGATGATATTAATAGATGCCAGAGCATTATTTCTTCAAAAATATATTTCTATCATAGTGATATTGTTAATATTTTGGTTTTTGTGGGCTGGATTGCTATAATGCCATGCTCATACAGCTTCAAGATGCTGGATGCTGGACGGATGCTGCAACTTTAGCTGCCACACATTTAAAAGGATCTGATTATGCTAGGTACTTATTGCTAAAAGATTTTCCTATTTAGCTTTCTCGCTTGTACGTGACATCTGTTTTCTGTAACATTTTCTGTTGTCTTCATTAGTTTGATCTCCGCTGCACCACTTTACCGAAGGCTGATTGCTTGAGATGCCTTAAATGAGAATTAGCACAATTTTACTGAAACATCGTCGCTTTTAATGGGATATCTCAAAAATTATTATGCTATTATTCTTGTGGGTTTCTCTGATTAGTTATTTTATATGTTCTTAAGGGTGCTGCTAAGGTGGGCCAATCACGTCTTCCATAGCGAACATAACATCTGGAGGTAGCACCGTTTTTCTTCTCTGTTTACTTGTATAGAGGCTTTCCTGTAACGCAATGTTCTGAAATGGCCCCCTTTACAGGGCGCTGATATTGTTTGTCGCAGCTGGTGCACTACAAGAGGCACTGGCAGCACTTCGTGAGTCACAACAACCCGACACTGCAGCCATGTTCATCCTGGCTTGTCGAGAAATACATGCAGAATTTATCTCCAATTTAGAAAATTCAGATGATGAGTCGAATTCAAATGCTTTGAAAGACAAACTCCTTAAGTTGCCTGGGTTGGACCCCGAAAATGATGATGTTATCGCAGTTGGTGAATATTATGGACAATACCAAAGAAAACTTGTGCACCTCTGCATGGACTCCCTGCCGTATTCTGATTGAAGAGTGTAGAATTATCTCTCTCCAAGTCTGATTTGATTAATTAATTCTCCAGGGATTTACCTTTTATTGAGTTACATCCCTGAAATGAAACCGGAGTCATACGCTGAAATGAGAACAGAAATGGCTTCCTTGGATAGGAGGTTTGTTGCATTTGAGCAATTAGCAAATCTTGGGAGTAATCTTTTCCTGGCCAGCTTAAAGCTAAATCACCAGAGAAGAAGGGTTCCATTGTGGCTGTATCATCTAGAAATCTTTATAGAGGAGTTGTCAATAACATTATTACTTTATTCAACAGAGGAGTTTTTGCTTATATTTCCTCACTTAGAAAAAGAAAAAGAAAAAGAAAAAAATCTTTTGCCCCTTTTGTATATAGCAGATTTATGATAACATAAACGATCCATGGGGAGGATTGAATGGCTTGGAATCAGTTTGTTTGATAGGAATGTTGGATGTCCATGAACTGGACTCATCAGATTTTTGTGTTGGTTTTGAAGAAATGTAGGACTGTCAAAGAAGTTTCCTTTAATGCTTGGACATCCTAGAATATCCACACAAATTATTTCAATTAATTGTTCCTTCTCTTTTCTTCTCAGTTCATGGATTTCAAAGTTCTTCCATCATGTGGTATTCCATCTATTATGATGTCTTCGCTTCACAATTTTTCATATTCCGTTGATGTTAAAAAAATATATATTTTATTGTGTAGATCTCAATTTTGATTAGTGGCTCGTATGATTTTCAAAAGGCAGAGAAACCCCATTTTGATTTATCTGAGTAATCCTCACTAAGGATATGTTGGGATGGCTACTATTGTTTGAAAATAATTAAGTTTTAAGCAATTAGTAATTGATGATTTAATCTCTTAACATATAAATAAATAATTTTTTAATCAAACAATAATTAAATTATTTAATTTAATTACTAAAAATAATCAAGTTAATATAAATTAGTTAGAATAATAATAATTAATAATAAATTTTATATTAAAATGTTAAGATAAACATAGAAAATGTAATTGTTGAAATTTATTAAGTTTAAATAATATATTTTTAATAATTAATTAAAATTAATGGTAATAATTAATTGATATTAAGTTATTTGTTAATAAGACTATAATTTTACTATTCATATCATAGCTATAAAAATTCTACTAGTGCGGATGGTGTTAGAAAACCCATGCTAAATGGGTTTTAAAATTCATTGTATAATATCTTGGATTTTAAATAATGAAATTTTGTAGATTAACAATGATATTAAATATTTGTTTAAAGTTTCATGGTGCATGCATACGTGATATGTGATTTTTGTTCTGTAAATGGGTTAAAGAATGTGTGTATATCAATTAACGGTAAACGGTTCACTTTAGTATATTAGATGTATTTTGATATTACATCCTTTAACTCTCATAAAACTACCAAAAAAGCTTTAAAAAGAGGTTTTCTAAAAAAAAATTCATGTCAAAATGCATGTTAATTATTATTGAGATATACTTTTTTTTAAGTACAATACTATTTAGTTCGATGTATTTTGATATTACATCCTTTAATTCTCATAAAACTACCATAAAAGCTTTAAAAAGAGGTTTTCTGAAAAAAATTTCATGTCAAATTGCATGTTAATTATTATTGAGATATACTTTTTTTTTAAGTACAATACTATTTAGTTATACTTATGTTGATGAATTAAAACAACAATGAAACTACAATCTTTCAATAAAGATTAAATATTGCTTCTTTTTTCATTTTTAAGCTCTAGGTTAGACATACTTTAATATATCAAATTTATTTTGATATTATATCCTTTACATCTTATTAAACTTCTAAAAATGCCAAAGTGAGTTAGCTCAATGGTATTGATTAAAGTTGAAAGTTCAATCTCACACACAACAATTGTTGTACTAAAAAAATTTTCAAAAATAAAAAATTGAAATGAGTTTCTTCATTTGAGAGGGCTTGAACCTCCAACCTTGTGGTTAACGGCCACATGTTTCATAAACTCTATAAATAAAAGAATAAGATTTTTTTTCTTTTTTTTTTTAATAACAAAATACGTCGTAGAGTTTTCTTTTTTCTTTTTTAAAAAAGAAAAAGTTGAGGTGTTTAATACTTCAATTTTGATTAATGAAGCTTAGAATTTAGTCAGGGATATATATACATATACATATATATATGTGTGTGTGTATGTATATATTAAAAAAATAGATATGTTTGTTTGGGTTAATAACTTTGAAATGCTCCCAAAATTCCCAAATTTTTGTTTTAAAAAATTTGCTGCTATAACTCGTCAAATAAATAAATAAATATTTGAAAAATCTAAGCTAATTAAGATAATAGTTTATATTGGTTGGAACTTTTCAAATAGAAAACAATATGTTGTTTCCCATTACAAAAAAAAAATGCTATCTTACAAAAAGTATCTCAGAGCTTTTTTTCTTTTTTTCTTTTTCTCAATTCTTTTCAAAGTCACTTTACATAAACATTTGAAAACTATTCTGGAATTAAAATCTATTTAAATATTAGACGAAAATCAAACCTTGAAACTATGTGACAGTGACCAAGAATAGAAATAAAGATCTAAAACATTGTTACATCATTGTCACATTCGTTTCGGATCTTAATTTTCTTCTAAAATTTTAATAGGTTTTCAAAGTTTTAAAACATTTATTAAACATCAAAAGTAATATATTTTAAAATAGTAAAAATATCTTTTAAGCAATTGTGAAAGTTCCTACCGTACATAACTCATTCTCAAAAAATGGAAATTAAGGGACAAACTATGACATTGGCCATTTGTAGAAATTTAAATCAATATAAAGTCTTTGATAATTATTTTTGAAAAAAAAATTATGAAAAAAATGTCAAATTATTTAAAAAATAGCATTAAAAAAACAGAGATAGATATGGTAGACTTCTATCAACATCTATCAGTGATAAAACTTCTATCAATTTCTATCCGTCTCTATTAAAGAATATTAAAATTTTACTATTTTGTGTGAGTAGTTTTTCTTATTTTTCTATTTTTGAAAATCTCTTTGTTTGTTTAAATATGTTTAATGAATGTGAGAAAGGAAAAGAGACGATTTGATCCATTCAAAATTTGGAATTATTATGTGCCGTTGGATCATATCTCTCTACCAACAAAAAACGAAAGCAAGAAATTCTGCGTACGTTGATGTTAAAGTAAAAAACCACTCGTTCACAAATATATATTTTTTACTTCATGTAATAATGACCATTTTATCAAATTGCTATTATTAAATATCAATATGACTTTTTCCCCATTTTATTAAAAATATTTAACTTGGAAATTATTAAAGACCTGTTTCTCATTAACGGCTACTTTTCTTTTTTTTTTTTTAAATAAATTTAAATTAAATTTAAATTTTTACAACTGATAGGGTGTCAAAGTCATCGATGTACAAGTTTTGGGCTAAGGAAGGACTAATCCCTCTTTTGGTTTATCTAATTGATAATAATATTATCATTTTGTTTACTTTTCTAATTTACATTTTACTTAAATTTCAAATAAAATAAAATTCTGTTTCTATTTCTATCATTTAAAAGGTTAAAATTATGAGATTTTTGTACTTAATCTTAGACGTATTAATTCAAAATGACATAAAATGAAAGGCTAATGAAAACTAACATTCTATTTACGTCACAGAGTACTCTAACATTTAAAATTTCTTCGCATTAGAGACATCTCACCTATCACAAAATAGTTAAAGTCCTAAAATGATGTTCATTTTAATCATGATTTTCTTTAATCACCCATTGGCAAAAACGAGGTGGGTGTGCCTTCCCACTACGATATTATTGTAGAGTTTTATAGCAATTTATAAAATATTTATGCTCGCAAAGTCCTCTGTTGTGATTTTCTGATGGGGACATAATTAGTTTAAATTGTCATTACGACTAGTTTAAATTAAATAGAATCCCAAAAGAATCATCTCTTTTGTATATTTTAGACATTCTAATAAGACTATGCTATCTTATTGTGGTGGGAGGGTACTCACGATCCCATTGGTCAACGGATAATTAAAAGAAAACGAATGAAATGAACATCGTGTTAGGACTCCAACTATTCTGCGATGGATGAGACATCTCCAACGCGATAAAAAGTTTTAGGTGGTAGAGTGTTATGTGACGTAACTTGTCAGCAACGGTTAGTTTTCATTGATTGTTTTAGGATCTAGACATCAAAAATCTCAAAATTCTATTGTATTATTCTTGAGTTTATTTTGTTTCAAGTAAAGAAGCAAATGCACAAAATTTTGTAGTCTTACTTTTAAAGTAAAAATATAGCTTCTTTTGTGTTAGAGTGAATATAAATGGGTAAAAGATTGGTATAAAGATCCATCCATTTGGTTTGCTTACGATCTATGAATTATAACTCTTAAAATATAATGTGATTACAACCACCCAATCCCAATAGTGCTACAATATACTCGTTTAGGAAAAATTCTTTTGGATGTTTGGTTTAAAAAATCAAGAAAAACATAGTCAACCAAATTAAATTATATAAATTAAATCCTAATTTAACTGATTAAGACATATATCATTGTCCAAAAGATTTGAAATTCAAATTTTTGTTCGAATTATTATATTTAAT